>NC_048596.1:65624275-65776775 GCF_003668045.3 Cricetulus griseus
ATGACACCCTTACCTTGTTCCATATCTAATAAGAAGTCTTTGAGGTTTTTCTCCACTTAACATGATTGTGACTATTTGTCATGGATAGCCTTTATTTTGTTGATATGTGTTCCCTCCACCCATAATCTCTCCAGGGTTTTTATCATGAAGCATTACTGGATTTTGTCAAAGGCATTTTCTGCATTGATGATCTTGTGGTGTCTGTCCTTGAGTTCATTTATGTGGTGAAATACACCTATTGATTTACATCCCTGCATTCCTGAATGAAGTCAACTTGACTATGATTGATCCTTTGGATGTGTTTTTGACTTTAGTTTGCAAGTATTTTCACAACTGGTCAAATTGTAGACAACAAAGTGTTTGTGGAATGCTCAGTCATAAATACAACATCATACTCACAACCACCAAGACTCTAGGAACATGGTGGAAGACTGGGTGAAAGATTTTTAAGAGTCAGAGATTGTGATGATATATCATTTATATATATGATTCAATAAAGATTGCCTGAAGTATCAAAATTCAAAGCCAGCCAAACTAGATAGCCCTAGAAGCTGAGCAGTGGTGGCATACACCTTTAATCCAGGACTCAGGAGACAGAGGTAGATGGATCTCTCTGTGAGTCCAAGGCCACACAGATCTACACAAGATTGAATCAGTCTAAAAGAAAATTAGAGCTCATGCCTTTAATTCCAGCCCTGGAGAGGTATGTAAAAGACAGGAGCCCAGTGTCCCAGGCTGCATTCTGAGAGTGGTCTCCAGACACATTGAGAAGTAGCAGCTTGTGGAGACAGGATCAAACCTTATAGCCTGAGGTAAAGGTAAGGTCTACTGATTTGGCTGCTTTGCTTCTCTGATCTTCAGCTTGAAGCTTAAACCTCAATATCTGTCTCTGGGTTTTTATTTTCCATGTTACAAGAGATTGAGGGGGACAGAGGCAAAACCAGTGTCCTCTAGACATAACAGGACTTTTGTACTCACAAGCTCACAGTAACTATGGTTGCCTGCATAAGACCTGAACAAGATCAAGCCAGTCGACACTCCTGCATGGATGGAAGATGCACACCCCTAGCTGAGGAGCAACTGGCAGGTGATGTCTGCTATGGAGGGAGAGTCAGTTTTCTCTAGTGTATGGCCCCTGTTCCAGTAGATGGCCCCATACTCTTGAGCATATGAGCAAAGTTGATTGGACTCACTTGTATGATATTAGAGGAAACACTGGGACCCAGAAGGGATTGGAATGGGGGAAATGGAAGTGAATAAGTTCAAAATACATTGTATGCCTGCATGAAATTTTCAAAGACTAAAGAAACATATTGAATTTTAAAATGTTCCATCTGTATTTATGGCCAGTAATTCCCATCCAGGGAAGCTCTTCTTTATATGGACCATGGGGAAGGAGCCCCAACAACGATGTCTTATTGATTCATGAGTGGGTGCTACCAGGGCAGTGGTATACTATCGGTGGATGGGTGGACATTACCAAAAGGAGGTGGAACTATAAGAAGTGGAGCCTGGTGTGAGGTTTGGATAATGCTACCTTCATAGACTGCCCCTTCTATTTTATGGAGCAGTTTAAGGAGTGTGGCTGTCAGCTCTGGTTTTAGGGATTGCTCCACTCACCAGTGAATCAGTCTGGGTCTGGGCTTTTCTTTAGTTGGGAGATTTTTATTCATCCCCACAGCTTGTTGTAGATCTATTTAAGTTGATTTAATTTTGATAGAGCCTACATGTCTAGGAATCATCTATTTCTCCCATATCTTCCAGGTGCTTTTTTTTTTTAAATGTATTGTCAAAATATTTCCCAATGATTGTGGTTCTGAAAAGAGTCTCTGGGTGAGATCTTAAAACTGAGTGTGCAATTATGTCCATCAGAGCTCTGGCTGGATGTCCTTGGGCAGGATAGTGATGTGCTTGGTATGGCTATAGAGATTGGTGTCCTCAAAAAGACACCAAGCAGGCTTCATGCCCCTCCTGCAGTGCCACCATTACTAAGCTGTGGAAGTGTAGGTTGGTCATGGAGTTCTGAGTAATCTTGAGCCTCGGGTACCAGGATAATAGCCTGCATTTCAGCAGCTCACTGGACCTCTCCAGCAGCATCATGGTGCCAGACCATTAGCAGTGGGGCTTCTTTGTTCCACTGTTGGCAAGTGCACTCTCCTCAGTAGCCTTGGAGACCTGCTGTTTGTGTAGCAGCAAGGTACTGGTGGCTAAGCAGTTTAGTGTCAGCCATCAAGAGAAACAACTGTAACAACAAGCCTGGAAGTGAGACAAATGGTCTTCAAACTTCTTTCTTAAGGCATGCTTTTAGATGACTTGGCAAAAGGCAAGTTATTTTTTGTTTTTGTTTTTGTTTTTTTCCCAAAAGCTTTGAACTTGGTTTTCAAAAAAACCATAGCAGTTCCTACTCTTATATAATTTCAGTGATTTGAAAAGCAGTGACAAACATTTCAAGGACAATGTATGGAAACAGATTTGGGGAGATTGTCTGGAGCAGATGGCTCCGGGCGGGGATGCTTTTGGAGCCTCTGGGTGAGTCTACGGTGGGTCTATGGTGGAGGCCCAGAAGGCGTGGCTGTCTGCAGCTCACTCTGAGTGTTTGCTCCCTGCAAGGCTCTCAAGTTAGGGAGGTGCTGAAGCAGTAATTGGCCAATATGCAACACTTGGTATCCAGTCAGCTGATACAACCGTCTAGTTACGCTCCAATCAATCCTCACTTTAAGTAGTATTGAGTGAATACAAACGGTTTTCGTTTTCTGTCTTTCTTTTCCTGGGGAGTATTTTTTTTATTATTTTTTAAATTTGAATTAGAAACAAGATTGAATTACATGACAATCCCAGTTCCCTTCTCCCTCCCTTCCTCCCCTACTACCCCCCCAACTAAAACCTTACCTATCACATATCCTTTCTTCTAATCTACACCTGACTCAAACTTTCTGCTCCCTCATGACCTCTGCATCCTTCCTCTCCTTCCCTTCTCATTCTCATAGCTCCCTCCCCCCTCTTCCCATGCTCTCAATTTGCTCAGGTTTCCCAGGGAGTGTTACACATGAAAGCTGAGTAGGGGATTCATTTAGTTCAGGTTGGTCAGGCATGTGATGCACAGTGGCTTTCCTGTATAAGCCAGTTGCAAACACACAGTGAGTCCACGCCTTGGTTTCTCAGTCTTGATTGCACAGTGGAATCAGTCTAAAAAAATAGTAAAGAAAAGAAAATTGTATTTCAAGATTGTTTCTTTATGAAAACATAATCAGAATATGAAACCACAATATGAGGGAAGATAGGCTGTATTTTTCTGAATTCTGTGAGGTTTATGTAAAACTTGTCATTTGTGGTGATTTTTTTTTATCATTTTAAGTGATCATTTACTCATAACTATTGATGTATTTATGAGCCTACATTCTTTTTTCCAAGAAACACCCATATTGCCACCTGCTCTGTGTTTTATGAGTATCTGGAAGAGAGGAGCTCAAAGCTGAGATGACGAAAAAACTAACAAACAAAACCAGGGAGAGAGAAAAGCTAACTAACCCGGTGTATTAGGTGCACACTGTATGCACACATGGAAATGTCACATTAAACCCCATTCATGTGTGCAATTATTACATGCTAACAAAATCAAGTTTAGAAGCATGCTATCTAGGACAATAAACAGCAGAGAAGATACGATACGAGAGAAGAGGCCCAGCATTGACTAGTGAAGACAATGTCCTGGGGCAACTGAGGCCTGCTTCCTCCCTTGCCAAGAGGAGGTGCCCCCCCCACTTACGAGGAAACACCATCAGGCAGAGGAAGTACCCATGTCATATGAGCTTTGTGCCTGTGAAAGCATCATGCACTCTGAGTGCCGGTGGTGGGGTGACTGAGAAGTCAGACAACTGTTGAGAGAGATGAGTGTTCATGGCTCTTTGGGCCTGCATATACTCAAAGTCCTTTCCACAAGCACTGAACCTAAGTATCAGAGATAATGAAGAAGTGGAATTTCCTTTGCAAATTGTCATTGCAAATGAGGGAAGAACAGAACACGTCAAGTATGAATTAACCATGAAGATACGGTGCATGGTAGTTGTATATATAACAGCCTGGAGCAGATGTACATAACATAGTGCACAGCAGATGTATATAGGATGGTGTGTAGTGTGTATACACGGAACAGCATGTAGAAGATGAATGCAGGATGGTTGTAATATATGTGTGTATATATAGCATAGCATGTAGCATATGTGACTTTCACAGTGTGCAGCCTATGCATACAGCAGGGTATATAACATACTCAAGGCCATGTACAGAACAGAACTTTAGTACAGGGTATAATTTATACACACAGTGCAGTGCATTCTAGAAGCACAAAGTACATTATATGGCATGTATATATATAGTGTGCAGATGTCATACGTGCATATGATAGCACATGTGTGAGTACATGTTTACCCTGCAGAGATCATGTATGTACTAGAATGTGTCATATGCGTTTAAGTTCAGAGGACAGCTCAGTAGGTAAAAGCACTTATTGTACAGGCCCGATGACCTGAGATGGATTCCCAGTAAAAAACTGGATTCAATAGCACAAGCATCTGTGATCTCGACACATCCCAATAGGGAGATGGGAGGAGGGGGAGCTCCAGAAGCTGGTGGGCCAGCTAGCTGGGTCTCCTGGTTGGCTCAGCTGTCAACCTGACACTGTCCAGAGTTATCTGAGGAAGTCTCAATAAAGGAATTTCCCTGATCAGATTGGCCTCTGGGCATGTCTATGGAGGCATTAGATTCAGCATCTGATTGCTAGCTAATGTAAGAAGGTCAAGCCCACTGTGGGTGGTGCCAACTCTAGACGAGCAGGCCTGGGCTATGTATGAAATGTAACTGACAACAAACGAGCAGCGTTTCTCCATGGCTTCTGTTCTAGGTTCCTGCCTTGAGTTTCTGCCTTGGCGTCTCTTGGTGTTAGACTGCAACCCCTAAGGTGAAACAAACCCTTTCTTCCCCACATGGGGTGTTTATCACAGCCACAGAAACCAAGCCAGAGCAGCTGGATCACATGACGCGGGAGAACACCTGTTTCTAACAAGGAGGAAAGGGAAAGACTTACACCCCAAGGTTATCTTCTGATTTCCACATATGTGCCCCGACACACATGTGCTTGTATCTACGCACATGAACAAGGGCATACACATTCACACATATCAGGGGAACAAAAGGAAAAGAATTTAAAAGGTGAAAGGGAAAGAAGGAGAAATGATGGGCGGCTTCATGACAGATGACTAATGTTTCCAATTTGCAGGGCGAGGGCTCCGAAAGTCTGATCATGAACTCCACTGCACTGCTAAGTCAAGCGGAATGCCTTGGTGGCACACCACTCAATTATCCCCACTGCAGTCACCATGCCTGACCCTGTCGGCGACTTCTGAGACACTGGATGTTATTGTGGCTCTAAGTATGGGTTCCGCCATGATGCCTTCCTGGCTTTCAGCCCCATACAATCAGCTATCCACTTTAACTGTTCCTTTTGTTTGTTTCTCTAAGTTTTATGCTTTTATTATGAATTTTAAAGCCGATTTAACATTTAGAGAAATTGAGCCTTAACTTATTTTATACTTATATTTATATTTCTGTAGTAGCTCACTTATAGTTTGAATTCAATTCACTTATCATTTCAACTTTGAAGAATATATGAAGAGAATTATCCCTTTAAAAATTATTTCTTTTATCTTTGAAATTATACTACAGTTTCATCATTTCCTTTCTTTTTTCTCCCTTCAAAGCCTTCCATGTACCCCTTCTTGCTCTCTTTCAAATCCACGGTCTCAGTTTGCATTATTTTATTTTTACATGCATATATATATATATGTATACACATATGCATATGTGTATATGCACATATATCCCTAAATATAACCTGCTGAGTCTGTATAAAGGTACTTGTATAATTGTCCTTTTTCACTGGGCGTTGGTGGTGCACGCCTTTAATCCCAGCACTTGGGAGGCAGAGACAGGTGGATCTCTGTGAGTTCGAGACCAGCCTGGTCTATAAGAGCTAGTTCCAGGACAGCCTCCAAAGCCACAGAGAAACCCTGTTTCGAAAAACCAAAAAAAAAACAAACAAAAAAATTGTCCTTTTTCTAGAGAGTCCTGAAATCTTTGTTTGCATAGTTTTGACCCATATCTTGTCATGTTCCAGAATGGAGCAGCCAACATCAGCATACCATATTCAGCATCTTCTGGGACCATGCAGGACTCTCTACAGACCTCTGAAACCAAGAGATCAGATTTTCTTCCCAGTTCAACCGTTTCCAAAGGTGACTGTGAAGGCTTGTCTGACTCTTTCCTGGCCCTCCTTCCATGTGGAGTGCTGCCAAGGCAAGGCACTGTGTGGTGTAGTATAGGGAATGGCTTCTTTCAGTCTTCTTCCTGCACCCTGACCTACAAAGTCCTTGAGGTGGAGGTTTTTTGCCCAGACTGTCTTATCCCTTCATCTGCCAATGACAACCCTTCACCAGGGAAAGCAGAGAGGTAGAACCGCATAAGGACAGGCACCAGCATCATTGCTGCTCCATCACAACTCAGGAGCAACCATGAGCCATTTCTGTCCGCTCTGTGTCTGAAGTAGTGGACAGAGATGAAGTAGTGCCCTCCATTTTCTTTTCTGCAGCTTTAATTCCAACCTCTTCCTTGACAAAGCCCACTTGAGCCAGCTCTTCTCTTGAGCTGAGGACATAGCCTGCTCTTTCCTCCCCAAACTGTGCCTCCCCACTTATCCCAACCATCTCTATCTTCTCCTCAAACCTGTCCATGGGTCCACCAGGACAGAGGTAAGGCCCTTCAAGCAGCAGCTCCCATTCTTCCCTGAGCGATTTTACTCCTGCCGGAAAGCCAGTCTTTGTTTCCAGAACCATTCCCACTGTAGTTACAGAGTACTCCTCTCTGTACCTGACTAATGCCTTGTTTTAGCAACCCAAAAGTAGGAACTGCAAGCTTTTCTCCCTTTGACAAGGACCTCTGTGTAGACATTGATGGAGAAAGTCCTGGAGTGAGTTCCAGTTGGTGAGATGAAGTCCATCAATGTATTACAGTGATTGATATACTTTTTTCTTTTTAAAAAACAATTCACTAAATCCATTACTCAGAGACAACCTTCCACCCAAATCCAAGGTCAGACCCTTTAGGGTGTAGTGGCAGTGGATTCCTCTGTATTCTTCAGTTTTCATATTCTGGTAATATGAAAACCAGAGCTCCCTGTGAAATAGTTCACATCATACATACAGCCAGTTTTAGCACTTTGAATCATCTCTGCAGGGGCAATTTCTCCACCCAGCCTTCCCACGGATGTTTGTGGCGGTAAGTAGAGGTCTTGATTTACAAATGCACAGAACCAGGGTTAGAACAAAACGCCTAAAAGAAGCAGAAGTGGGCTCTATTTATAAATATAAATATTGAAATTATAACTTACGGTAAGGAGAAGATCCAAATGAAATTAGTTTAAGCAAAAAGCAGGCTGTGTTGGTGGTTTCCTTGGAAAGAATGGCAGAAAGGACCAGCTCAAGTAAGTAGCCAGGATTGTCTCCTTCTGGGCTCTTGTGGTTTCTACCCTTGTGCTGCTCCAAATGCTGCATAGACTCCAGCAGCATTGGGTATATTCTTGTAGCCACTAGGTTTGACTTCTCATGGTAGACCCTGAGTGACCAGCTGTAGCCATGAACTCATCCCTTGGCCATTAGTTTGCTGGCACTTGGAAAGCAGGACCAGCTATGCCTGGGTCCCACCCTCACCTTGTGATGAAGCAGAAAGAAATCAGGTTGAGTGGGTGAGGGTCAGTTAGGAAAGTCACCAATAGGAGATTGTGCACAAGGCATATCAGACCTATGAAAACCAAGAAATAACCCTTTGTATTTAAGCCTGTAGCTAGCTGGCATGGTGTCTGCCGGCCACAGCATTGGTGCCATCTGGAGCTGTATTAGAAGGTACTGATTAAGTTGCATCTGTTAAATGCCCTTGTATCGCTACCAGGTGACAGCTATTAGCATTTAGTGTGACTTTGATTTTTTTCCCATTTCAACCTAAGGAAAAACCTGCGGTTTCTTTCTCATACATACCAGGTAGCCAAAAGCCTGTCAGTGCAGTCAGCCGCCACAGATTGCTGAATGACTTCTTTTGCTTTCAAGGAGTTCGATCACTTTACTATAGGTCACATGGCTTCAGTGAAGTGTGCCTTTCTCTGGAAGGCTAAAACTTCCAAAGGTCTCAGGCCTGGCACTTTCCTTCTCTGCAGCAGTGACACTGAAGCTAGGGATGACAGAACTGGTGAATCCAACTAAGGAAGGCCCTGCAGGGACTCTGGCTATTTATTCCAAATGGATCTCTCTCTTCTCTCTCTCTCTCTCTCTCTCTCTCTCTCTCTCTCTCTCTCTCTCTCTCTCTCTCTCTCTCTCTCTCTCTCTCTCTCTCTCTCTCTCTCTCTCTCTGTGTGTGTGTGCATGTGTGTGTGTTCTCTGTCTCTCTTTTCTCCCTTTCCATTATTTGCAACTCAATTTTTTATTTTTATATGTAGAAAAGAATTACTTTGGACAGTTTCATGTATGTATGCAATATAATTATATTCACTCACACCATCCCCTTTATCCTCCTTCCATTTCTGTCAAATCCTTTTTCTTCCCAAATAGTCCCCCTCACCCCCACCCCCACTCAGTTTAGCTAGGGTTGATGGCATGAGCCTGGAGAGAAGATTATTTACTGGAAAAAGAGCAACTTAGCAGTGGCTACACCACTAACGAAAATGACATTTCCTTCCCTGATAACAGTTAACTGCCAATGGCTCCCATGATGTAATGTTGAAGGACCCATTCCTGTGCAAATATTGTGTAACCATAACTGCTGCATATTTGTGCAGGTGACAGCCAAGTCATGCCCAGAGGATGGCCTGAAACTACTTTCAAACATGAAGAGCCATCTCCTGACTCGAGTTGAAATTGAATGACATGGTATTAAACTAAGATTATCTCCTGTCTGTGTTTCTCATTTTGAAAGTATATTAAAATCACAGAATCTTACTCTTTAGGGAACAGGAAGATCCCAGAATATTAGGAAAACCATGAGCTCTGGAACTATTTAGAATCATACCTGTCTTCATCCGAAGAGTCTCTTCTAAAGACTCATCATCGTGTAACAAGGTCAAGAGCTGCCTGCTTCAGTCAATGCTCCATGGAACCAGCTGTCATCTTTTGAGTGTAATGCTTACCATGGGACTGGTCCTGGGCCAGCTAATTATTCTCAGGGATCATAACAGCCCTTAAGTCAGGTGTCAGCATCTTCACTGGACAAGAGAGGGCAGTGTGAGTGATGGAGGCAACACATCTTAACCCACCTCAGCTAGCTATGATGGGTCCCAGATCCAGAGCTTACGTGTCCCTGGATGCTCCTTTGTCTGAAAGATGGTCTGAAGAGTCAGAGCTTCTGTTAGAATTTGGTTTCTAATTCTTTTCTACTTAATTAGTAGTTCCCTGCTCTCTTCAAACTAGCTCAGCCTTCAGTTTTTGTTAGCAGCAAAGCAGGCTCTTCATCTAGAGGCAAAGGGGCACCCAAGGAAATCCTGTATGTATCTAACTCTGAAAGAGAATTTGGGACAAGCGTTTCAGGCTCTGATTCTGGGTTCAGTCTGAACCTATAGTGGAGCCAGCTGTGTCCAGTCTAGAGCCCACAGGACTGCAGGCTTTGTACTGGAGCACAGTGGAGAATTCCTTCAGCTATAGAATCTTGAACAAAATCACCTCAGTTTCTAACTCTTGTGGCTGAAAACCACCCACATACACACACCCACACCCACCGCACCCCCCCCACACACAGGTGCACATACACATGCATGCATGCACACATGTATTCACTGATATCTCATTTTTAGTTACTAATATTTATAAAGACATAACCAATACATTGTGATCAATTTTCACTTACCAAAGACCTCTTCAATATGAATATGTGACAAAGGGAAAGCTTTGACCTGTTAGCAATTATTAATGACACATGGTGAGCAGGTGTGTGCCTGAAGCAAGTTTACAAGTCTCCAGGAAACACCTCTATTGACTTAGCAATGATGAAAAAGAAATGAATGGATATTGAACCCATTAGTCACTATTAAGAAAGAATCATATTTTAATCAATTTATTAATCTTGCAATATTCCCTTCACAGGATTGTCACAGAGATGCAGTGATGCTTTTATGGGAAACTTTCCTGCAATGGCACCTACCTGAAATACTATCTTTAAAAGCTCATCCTAAGGTATGTAAAGGGAGGCCATTATATGTAACTAAGGAGAATGGTTGCTCAGTGTACATTTTCGGGTCCATGTTGGATGAAAAACATTTATTTCCAAAGGCTGTGTGCTTTAAAAGTACATCTACCTGGGAAATGTTTGTGGCTCCTAGGTATTTAGCTCCCTTAGCAAATAAATGGCATGGGACAGTTAATCTTTACTTTCAACTTGATGGACTGTATTCACCTGGGAGACATTTCTCTACATGCATCTGTGAATATTACCAGAGATGTTTAACCTGAGGAGGGAAGATTCAACCTGAATGTGAGCAGTACCACCCAGGGGCTGGGGTTGGGGCCCAGATAAAAATGAGAAAGCAGTCTGAACACTGGCATCCATCTCTCTCTGCTTCCTGACTATGGGGGCCATGTGACCAGCTGCCTCATGCTCCTGCTGCTGTGACTTCTCTGCTGTGATGTGCTATAGTCTATAACTGTGAGCCAAAACAAGACCTTCCCTACATAAGTTGTTTCTGTTATGGTATTTTTAAAAAGAGCAACAGAAAAGTAACTAAGACCCAAGTGTTCCTCATTTTGCTTGATTTACATGTTGATCTAGTTCGTGCTTTGTTGATTAAGGCTGAGTATCCCTACCTTCAGGTTGTTACTACCAAAGATGTCTGCATTGCCAAGTGCCTCACATGGGGAAAGAAGTCTACTCTCTATTGAGAATCACTATTTGGTACCATCCAGCACACCTCCCCTCCAAATCTTTTTCAAGTTTTGACTTAGTGATATCCCCACCATTAAGAGAAAAAGTGGTCATTTTCAGAACCCAAGGAGGCAAAAAAGATGTCAAATTTTTGTTTTCAAAAGTTCGTTATTGAGAATGTTCCAAAAATATTCCCAACTCTAATGACCAAGTGTTGTTCAACACCCACTTTTTGCACAGGGTGAGCCTCTCTCTGCAAAGTTCTTCAGGCTCTTTCCATATTATCTGAGCACTAACCATTCCCAATGCCACACACAGACTCTGAGAAGAATACCTCCCGTTTCTGGGAGTTGAACTTAGGGTCTCATACATACAAGGGGGGTGTTCTACCATCATGTAATTGGAAATTTCTCTCTGTTCCACCACCAGGTCTCACTGGACTGGTTTCTCTCCCACCTGCTGGTCCCTGCAGCTGCTTAGGAAATAATCACTTACAGGCTAATATTAAATAGAATTGCTTGGCCAATGGCTCAGGCTTATTACTGGATAGCTCTCTGTTATAAATTAATTCATTTCTACTAATCTGTGTATCACCAAGTGGCTGTGGCTTACCAGTAATGTTCTGGCATCCTACTCCTTTGGCAGCTACATGGTGTTTCCTTGACTCCACCTTCTCTTTCTCTGTAACTTTGTTTGGATTTCCCACCTGGATCTATTTTGCCTGGCCATTGGTCACATAAGCTTTATTCATCAACCAACAAAAGCAACACATATTTGCAGCATACAGAAGGACATCTCACATTATCTCCCCTTCTCAAAAGGGAAGGTTTTAACTTTAACATAACAAAACAGTTATCAAGCAAGAATTATAGTTATAATATTTAGTTTATTTGTATTTGGCAAAATTAAAGAAAATACTCTAGCATCTATCCTATCTTTGTGAGTCTAAAATTTTATATCTAATTTATCTTTTATCATAACCTAGGAAAACTATTACTATCTGTCTTCAACTTCATCAAAGACCTCAGAAGGATATAATATTACCAAAGCAAATTTGAAGTACATTGTAAGCAACTTCCAAAACTCTAGAAATGACAGAGATACCTGGCTGCCTGGGAAGTCACCAGAAATTCTTCTGTAATATTGGGGCATCCATCTTCAGCCTACAGGACTATAGTATCTGGCAGACTTTTCAATGAAGTAGGGAATTTAAAGATCTATTCTGCTCTGTACTTGCAAAGTTCATCAGTTGCTTTCTTCTGTGTCCTATAAAATGTCTGGCAGTTTCTTCTGTGAAGCAGGAACCCTGAAGGACCATCCCATCTTGTTTTGGCAAGTTCAACAGTCATTATATATAGTGGCATCTTCTTCCAGTGGACTTGGGGTGGTGGCCACATCCTAGGGTGTGGCTTCATGTGTAGGGACGTGACCCCTCATAAGGAAGAGGAGGAGCTGGCCCCTCTCTTGGGTTGTGGTTGGAGCATCCAGA
This sequence comes from Cricetulus griseus, assembly GCF_003668045.3. Classification (NCBI taxonomy): domain Eukaryota; kingdom Metazoa; phylum Chordata; class Mammalia; order Rodentia; family Cricetidae; genus Cricetulus; species Cricetulus griseus. The sequence continues at coordinate 65,636,715 of NC_048596.1, forward strand.
AGGGCAGAGATTGCATCTTCAGGAGTGGGAAGACTGCAGTGGTTATTTACCATCATTGTGTGAGTGTTCCCCAAATAAATACCTGCTAATCATATATCTGGGTTTTGTGAACTTCTTTAAACCCACTTTCAATTATATGTTCAGCCTTCAGCTCCATCTACCCATTTGCCATTCATTCATCTATGCATCAATCATCCCATCCATCTATCCACCCATGCATCCATAATTCCACCATACTTTTCTCTATCTATCTAACACTACCTATCTATCCATCATCTATTCACCATCCCATGCATCCATCTATCCACCTACCTATCTACTACCTGAGCATCTATCAATCCATCATTATATCCATCCACAAGCCATCTATTTATTCATTCAGCCATCTATCATCCCATCATTCCATCTATGCATTCACCAGCCCTTCATATCATCCTCCTTTCATCCATCCACCCACTCTTTAATCCACTTATTGAGCAGGAATTAGTTGAGTGGCTTTGTTATGCCCTAGGTGATTTCTATGCCAGTCACTGTGAGAGGTCTTGAGATTCATAGGTGAAATAGATATAGCCTAGTGTCTTGCTGGGTGTAGGCTGTCTGTGCTCTCTGCTTTCTGAAGACCTTAAGGCTACTTGTTTACTACAAGAAGTAGACATGTATCAGCTGAAGGTCTTTTTTATAGGACTCGGTAATTTAGAGTCTTTTCTGACATTATTTAAAGAAGGGACTGTCTTACCAATTAGACATGCATCACCTTCAGGGCCCTGCACAGGAGTAGTGGCAGCAATAGAAAGGGATTGCTTCTGATTTGACCTTACAGCCCTGTAACAATAAAAATCTGGAGTCAGATACTGGGGGAAATGCTCAGAGATCAGAGAGCTAAGGAGAAAAACCACAGCCCCCTTACCTACTCAATTTCCCAGCTGAAAAGAGACTGAGCTCCGGTCTCCTCTCACCTTGTCACTCCCTCTCCCTACCCAGGCATATTACTTCCTGTCTGTCTTGTACAGACCTCCAGACCTCTATGGTTAACTAGTGGCTATCTGCAGCCTCTGATCTTCAGATGAGATTCATTTGTACAAACAAGATATTACCACACAGCCCCCTGCTTCTTGTGAAAATTTCATGTGTGTGTATGCATTAACTTGGGGTGCAAATACGTGTGTGTGTGTGTGTGTGTGTGTGTGTGTGTGTGTGTGTGTGTGTGTTGTGTGAAGGCCAGAGGACGGCCATAGGTGCTGTACCTCAGATGCTACCCACCTTTACCTTTACTTTTGAGACAAGGTCTCTCACTGGCTTGGAAATGTCAAATTAGACTATACTGATGACTAGCAAGCTCCAGGATTCAGTTGTCTCTGCCTCCCCAGCCCTCAGATTCCAAGCACACCACCATTACCTGTTTGTTTGTTTTAAACGTGGAGTCCAGGGATTGAAATCAGGTCTTTGTGCTTACAAAGCAAGCACTTTACCAAGTTAACCATCTCTCCAGCTTCATGCCCAGCCCCCTTGACCAATGCTGGGACTTTGAAGATGCTTTTACTTATGGATGATATAGGATAATGGACAAGCCACTGATGTTCTCTGATTTCAGTGGCTTAATCAACAGAATTGAATTTAATCAAAGGAAAGGAAGGATTACTATTTGTTTTCAGAATTTATCATAACATAACTGACTAACTGAACAACTAACTTCCAAAGAAGTTAATTCAGTGGAGTTCTGTGAAAGCTGAAAACAAACCAATGTGGAAACAATTTGTTGCAAGCAAAGGGAATATTAGGAGCTTCCCAAGCATTGCATCTCCTCCAACAGCTACTCAACAGCATCTCCTCCCACATTGTCTTCTCCCACAGCATTCCCTGATGGGGAATGTTCATATATATATTTATTTATATATATATTAAATAAATATATATATTTCTCTTATTGGCTGATGAATAAAACACTGATTGGCCAGTAGAGGCAGGAAGATGATAGGCAGGCCTAGGAGATGAGGAGAATGCTGGGGAGAGAAGAGAGAGAGAGAGGCCTGAAGAGACACCATGTAGTCACCAAAGGAGTAACAGGTCTGGGCATTCTCCAGTAAGCCAAAACCACGTGAAAATATGTATATTAATAGTTATGGGTTAATAATTAAGACAGAGCTATCCAGTAAGAAGCGCTAGCCACCGGCCAACAGTTTTATAATTAATATAGCATCCGTGTGTTTATTTGGGTCTAATCAACAGATGGAACAGAAACCTCCATCTTCAGTGCCTTCCCACAGTGTCTCCTCCCGTGGCATCTTCCTCCCACAGCGTCTTCCTCCCACAGCATCTCCTTTCACACTATCTCAAGTAGCCTGTGAAACTTCACATGAAATATAACCTCCCCAGCTCATGATATTAGCATTTTTTTTTTTTTTTGGTTTTTCGAGGCAGGGTTTCTCTGTGGCTTTGGAGTCTGTCCTGGAACTAGCTCTTGTAGACCAGGCTGGTCTTGAACTCACAGAGATCCGCCTGCCTCTGCCTCCCGAGTACTGGGATTAAAGGCGTGCGCCACCAACGCCTGGCTGCTATTAGCAAATTTTAATGGTGAATAATCATTAAAAGTAAACATGTCCATTAATGGTTTATGATAATTAGTGTTAATTGTCAAATTAACATAATCTAGAATCACATGGAAAGAGTCTCACTAGAAAATGCTAGATCATGTTAGCCTGTGGGCATGTCTGAAGGGAATTGTCATTGTTAGTATATCATCATCATCATCATCATCATCATCATCATCATCATCATCCCTGATGTGGAAGACCTGCCCACTGTGAGTGACTCCAGTCACTGAGTTTGGGTCCTGGACTATGTTAGAGTAGAGAAAGTGAACAGAGCTGAGGACAGGGATGTATACACTGACTCTTGATTGTGGATGCCATGTGACTATTTTATGCATTTTAAGTCCCTGCCACCCTGACTTTCCTGCTATGATAGACTATAACATGGAACCATGAGCTGCAACAAACTCTTTCTCCCTCAAAGTGCTTTGTTGTCAGGGTATTTTGTTATAGCAACAGAAGTGAAACCAAGGCATGGTTTGAACACAATGCCCTGATTCCAAAGGAGCCATATTCATTGGTAGATTGCATACTTAACATTTTTTTTTTAATCAATGAATGGTCTGTTAGAAACTTTCATCTGTTTCATGTCAGAACACTTGGGTTTTCAATAATTAAGATTTTTTGTTTATATACTCATTTTATCATTTTTATTCATTATTTGTGTATGTATGGTATGTGTGTGTATGAATGAAGAGACCAAAGGACAGTTCTTTCCTTCCATGATAGGGTTTGGCATGGAACTCAAGTCATTAGGTATGAGCAGCACATAGTTCTCTCTCTCTCTCTCTCTCTCTCTCTCTCTTTCCCTCCTCCTCCCTCCTCTCTCTGTCTCTTTCTCTGTAGGCATCCTCACTATCAATATAACGCCATTTATTTAAAATGATGTGAGGAGTGGGTTTTGGTGTGCTTCAGCATGGTAGAGTAACTAGAGACTGCAGTAATTCATGAGACAGTTTAAGAGAGCTGGAAAAGGCCAAAGTCTGCCAGCACAGATCAGTGCTAGAGGACAGTAGATGTTAATGTCTCTACAATGCCCCCAATGTAATCTTTACTCTGTGTACATCTTTGTTGAATTGTCAGACTGCACCCCATAAATACATATAAACAAATATTATGTGTCAGTTTCGGAAATGCTGTTTTGGATATTCTTAGGACCCTCAAACTTCTCAGAGGCACTCTGAGGACTCTGCAGGTTGGTTCTTGGTGTTCCTTGCATGAGCTACATTGGCGATGATGATGTGGGATGTCCTTCTGTATGCTGTGAATATGTTGTATTACCATTGATTAATAAAGAAGAAACTACTAGATGGTCACATAATAATAATATTATATTATTATATAATTACATAATATTATTATTATTATATAATAGTAATAATCTCTGTTATTTGCCAATTACCTATAGCCTGGACATTAAGTATATGTTTCTTGCTTGACTTTGTTCTTGTTGGTTGTAGTTATATTTTATGTTATCAAGTATTTGGGCAATACTTGATAATCGTTCTTATTGTATATAGTTTTGTATTAGGTTTAGAACCTTCATAGTTAGACAAAAGGGGGAAGTTTTGTGGGTATACGCTCTGCCCATGACCTTGGGCTATCTGGCCCAATAGAGGCAGAGTTTCTTATCTGAGGACATGACCTCTTAAAAGGAAAGACAGGGGTTCGGTCTCTTGCTTTCTCATGTGGTGATCTGAGATCAGACTGCTGGTTCCATTCACCCCCAGGCAGAACAGAAGATCACAGTAGCTATTTACCTTGGTGTGTATCCATAAGTGTATCCTAGTAAGTCCTTGACACCCCTTTAAATGGACTCTTGTGGATTCACCTACATTATTCTAAACTGACTTTCACTGAGGACCAAGGGGTGGATCAGAACAGAACAAGGTGCTGGTGTGTGCTAAACCATCCATCAAGCAAGTTTCTAATGGTGCTAGGTTCCTGGTGAGGCAGTCACAGTGTCATAGGATATTTTAAGTTCTTCTGAGACAGATGGGCACTGCACAAACTTCTCTGATGAATCCTTCAGTTTTCTATTGAAAGCTGAGTTTGCTGAGCTCTTTGCTGATTGGCATGGCCCAGTAACCCTTTGACGCATGTAAATTTGGAATGAGCTACTGGCACAAGGACAGTGGTTACGATGGTACCCAGCAGATGGCTTGCTGCTTGCTAGAAATAGACAGTGCTAGGAGAAGTTCTTGCTGCTCATCTGTGGTTTGCCACACTATATTCTGGAGGGCAGGAGCTGCCTCCTGGTGGCTAAATTTACTCTGCCTGTTCAGAGTTCTGGGAAGGGGTTGGGGGGGCTTCCCCAGGTGCTGTGCAGGGTGACATAGAGCTGTCAAGGTCACATTTTCTTCCCTGAGAGCTATACATACACCTAGCACTCAGCTAGAATGTGACACCAGGCTCTTTTCCTGAAGGTGGTTCCATTCTGTGAGAGCAGAGGACATGATGATATAGGAAGTGGAGTGGCACCCAATAGAGTCTCTCAAACACTGTGTTTTCTTAGCCCTATCTCTGCTCTTCCTTCCATCAACTTGCCATCTATACAACACCCTCTATGAAAAGAAGAGTGCCCCCCCACCCCTGATTCCAGAGCCCCAAGCTTGTGCCTCAGATCACCTAGAGCCCAGCAGATTCTTGGTTCATTGAATAATTCCCACAAACTGGGATTATTTCCTATAAATTCAGTTCATTTCCCTATTGTGTGTGTCCATTTGTGTATGTGTATATATGGGTGTGTATGTGTCCAGTTGAGCAGGCATGTATGTATATGAAGGCCACAGGTCAGCCTTGGGTTGTTATTCCTTAAGCACCATCCACCTTGGCTTTTGGCACATGGTCTCTCACCAAATCAGCTTGGCTGGCTGGCCTCTGTGTCCAGGGGATCCTCCTATCTCTATCTCTCCAGTGCTGTGATTACAAGTGGGTGCCAATGCATCTGGCTGGCTGTGGGGATCAAACTCAGATCCTCATGTTTGCCTAGCAAGTATTTTGCAGACTGTGCCATCTCTCCAGGCCCAGACTTTAATGCTTTTCTGTTGAAAAAGTAGAAGGGGAGCTCAGGGTCTGGAGTGGAGCTAAAAGCTAAAGTTTGGGAACCATGATATCACTACCTGGTGAGCTGGCGTTGGATGAGAAAGCAACATTGGTTCACTTTGAAGCAGTTTTGTCCCAGGAACATTTTACTTATGAGCCACTTGACTCAGCTCCAGGTCAGGCCAGGAAGCTCCACCATGAACCTAAAGGACAAAAATTCAAAGAGTTCTGGGAATTCCCACCACTCTTCATGGAACGTTTCAAGGCAGCTTCTTTTGAGTTTATTTTCTTTTGTGATTTTTATGAAACCATCATTGGAGGTTTGACACGAGGGAGCTAAAAACTTGTCCTCACTGTAAAACCTTGAGCCAGAAGCCATTTTTAAAGTGAATTTGTCACTTGGGTCAGTGTTTGATGATAGGAAATAAAATTGGCCCAGACTAAAAAGTCTGTTTAGCTTCCTGCCATTGTTGTATTGGCTCAACATTCTGTTTACCAAAACGCAGCTTCCTCTGGTTCCAGCTGCAATGAATTCTCCTGACAGAAAGGACAGCGAGGTCCATACTTGCTGGGTGAGTGCCATTCCTCATCTGCTCTGGAAAAAGGAGCAGAATTTTAAAGTTATGTTTTCATCTGTGCACCTGAAACATGTTGTTCCTAGGAGGGAGGTCTGAAAGCTGAGCCTTAAATAAATGAAAACACACCAGGTAATGAAGTTGTTTGGAGCCTCCAATGTGACAGAGTCTGAAGTCAGGCATGCCTCTGAAGGTAATAGCTGAAGGCATTTCCAGCCTGGCTGACACTGAAACAACAGTAGCAAAGGTTGACCCAAACACTTAGGTGTACTCAGCAAGTCATTTGAGGGATACATTTTACAACTGGGGAAATGCAAACAAACATATTTTGTCATCTTATGTATAAAAACAGAGTTACCAAAGCCAAGATCACAAAGGTTTGTTTGCAAACAAACTCAAAGTCTTCAAAGAAAATCCAAGAATATTGTAAAATCTGGAAAGGGTAATTTATTTTTAAGCACAAACAGTAAGTAATAAAGTAAAAACACTGTAAGTAAAGTTTAATACAAAGTTACTGGGCTTATCTATTGAAGGTCGTCTCAGAAATGACTTTAACAGTGAACACTCACTTTATGAGGAGAAGCTGGTTATGTCCTACAATGTCACTAAGATTGATTCTGGCTTAGAACACTTGCTGGACAATACACCCTTCTTGAATGATAAGAGAAGAGCAGTTTATTCTGCTTAGAAGTTAAATGGCTAAGAGACAGACTTTACTCAATTTGTAACTTGCAGTTGGTTGATCTCAAAGATGCTAATGACATAACCATTATATAAATATGTGTTTGCAATGTTTATGATGATGATGGCTATAAACACAAATTATGTTGCAAAGTGCCTGATGGTTAGATAATGACACAAAAATCTCTAGCCATGTGTGAGTGTTTTAGTGATTGCAGGGTTGGTTGGCTATGGAGTACACACATTGGATGCATCTAGGAAGCTAACATTATGACAGTTGATGGTTCAGCTTGGGCTCCTGAGAGACATCCTTGGAGGTGAAGCCATCTGTAGAAAGTTTATTAGGAAATGGTCCCAAGAGCCCTGGTAGAGGAATGGGACTGGGCAAGAAAATCACAGAAGGTGGCCTCTGTCAGAGGATCTTAGTGTGATTTTGAACCATAAATATATACAACTCTCATTTCAGGCACTCCTGTTAATATAAAGAGAAAGGAAATATTTACACTGTTAATTTTGACTTGATATTGGGACATGCATTTTCCCTTTTCTCTCTGTGAGGAGGAGGCAGGGCTCTTTAGCAGCCTCCCAACAAAGGGCTATAGATGTTTTCATGTAGGATTGAGGGTAGACAGGCATAAAGGTGATACGCAGCAGTGCCAATCATTTGGTGAACCCATGGTATACCTTGCCGTGGAGACTTCTGTATGCAGCATAGTCAGTATCTCTTCCATGCATACACTGCTAATGAACACTGCTTGCATTCTAGGTATGGAGAGGGCAGTTTAGTTATGTATGCTTCCAGGCTCCCTTGCAGCTAGAAGTGCACAAGCAGTCCCTTCATACCTCTTCCTGGCCCTCTCTTGCTAGAGAGTCATGTAGTGATAGGAGCTTACAGGCAGAAATAGTTTGGGCTGTAACAAGGTTAGTGACTTTCTAAGACTGAAAGTTAGGGACTCATATGGTATCTGGTTCCTGGGGAGCCTTCATCAGTCCAGATGGTTGAGCTCTAGTCCTCCTGAAAGCCAACTCAAGCTAAACTACTATTGCATGTGTTTCCTTTATCTCCTTCTGCAAGTATTCATGAATAATGCTACAGTGAGCAGAGATGGTAAGTCGACATGCATAATAAATTAGCTGATGACTTTTGTTTTTTTGAGCTAAACATTCATGTAATGAGAAGTGAAAACCTTGCATGTGTGACCTACTCCATGGATACCAACTGACATGGTAAAGAGATCTCATCATGGTTTTCTAGTTTGTGGTTAGGTTGTTGTTTTTCTTCAAGGAGGAGAAATAATATGAGAATTTGGATAAGGGGAATGAATTCATTGTTCATCCAAATGATAAAGAATGTCTCCCAGATTTGGTTTATTTTAACAGATGTTGAACCGGCTTAATCAACAATCGCAAGGCAAAATGGAATATGTTTATTGCAGATGACAAGATTGTTGAAATGAAGATGAGCTTGGGAATTAGATGAAGACAATTGATCATGGAGACGATTAATCACTGGAGACTTTTGGCTCATTTACATGGATGAGATTTACTGTATCTGAGGAAAATGAAACACATCATCTATCCTCTTTTTCTGCTGAGAAATCATCCTTGTGACAGTGTGAAGGGCTAGCTGGGTGCTCTCCTGTGTGTCTCAGAGTCCTCAGTGCCCCACATTGTCATGTGTGGTCACCAACTTCAGCCCCCGCGCCCCCAACAAGCCCCGAGCCCCCAGAAGAGCCAATGGCATCTCCCTGGCTTCCTGTCTTAGCTCTTTCTTCTGGTACATAATAGGTTTACACTTATCATGGTTGTCCAAACATACAGAACATGAGAAGCCCCCTCAATCAGATGTGTGAACTCCCATTTGCAATATCCACTGCTGGGTCTTTCCCAGTGGACACTGCATTCCAGTGATTCTGCACAGGCAGAAGCAGAGTAAGAACTCTGATGCCAGCCACACACCCTGGGAGGGTGAGGGAAGCCAAGGGAGGAGAAAGGACCTCCAGATACATCTAGAACCCCATGGATGACTCCTTGTGGTTCAAGCCTGGTTTTAGAAATCTAAAGTGTCTGCCTCTTATCTGGTAAGCAGCTAAACAGGAGTCACCTTTGATTCTTGTTCCTTGGCACGGTATCTTTAAAGGATTATTTCACATGACATTTCTTGGAGGGGAGGGAACAACTGAAAAAAATCCAGAAGTTTAAAATATTCCCCTGTGGTAGGAGGAATGAACTGGTATCCCCAGAGGCGAAGATGAAAGAGGCCCCTTGGAAACCAGATTCATGGAGATCACACACCTCTGATCTCAGTGCACAGGAGACCAAGATAAGAGGGATCATGAGTTTGAGGCCAGCCTGGGCTACATAGCAAGACCCTGTCTCAATAAACAAAAACAAAAGGACCTAAGAATAATATGAAATCTTCCTGAGAGTCCAGTAGAAAAAAATGAACACTTTCTATATATTGCTTCTTTTAATCAATAAAGGCCAGAAGAGCAGTATAAATATTTTTGAAAGAGCAAGAACAATGTAAAGGCTTATTAATTTTTGTTGTACAGCATTAAATTCTAGGGACTGAAAGATTGGCAATTAAATGCCCCTTTAATCCAAACTCCCTCCAAGAGAGGATATTTCGCATGAACTCGACATTTGGCTTTCAGTTTTGTACTTTGCCAGAAAAATACACGGTGACAAATAATGTAAACAGGAGACAACCAACACCAATCAAAATTACAGAAAGGTCCAGGGCATGGCCTAGAATGGTGTAAGGAAACAGAAAGTATTAAATGCTGGTGACCAAATAGAGTGACTGGCTTGCTGGTGGCCGTGAAAATGAATACAACTACTTTGAAAAGTGACATGGAGGTCTTTCAAAAGATCAAGCATACATGCAGTATTATACCCAGAAACTGCAATTTTATATATTTACCTAAAAGAAATGAAGTATACAAAAGAAGGCACACAAATGTTTACACTAGCTTTATTTACTATCACTGAAATTTAGGAACAACTCACACGTCTATGAGATAGCAAATGGGCAGATTGGTAATATCTATAAAACAAAATGCTGTTCAGTAATAAAAAGACAAACCATCCCTGGAAATCACAATGTGAATCACCCCAATAGTTTAACCCCACTTATAAAACTTTCTAGGATCAGGCATGGTAGTGTCTACTTTAATCCCAGTACTTTATCCCATGTTAATCTGGGCAGAGGCAGGCAGATCTTTGTGTGTTTGAGGGCATCCTGGTGTACATGCAGAGCTCTGGAATAGCCAGGGCTACACAGTGAGACCTGTTTTAAACAACAACAAACACACACTTTAGGAATACAAAGCACCAGTCTCCAGAAATAAGTTTATTAGTTACTTTTCTCACTCCTGTGACCAAATCCCTGACAAGGAGACACATGATGGACAGTTTATCTTGGCTTCATATTTGAAGGTACATACATGATCTTCCTGCAGAAGGCATGGTGTGGGGAGCAACTTTCCACTGTGACACCAGGAATCTGAGGTTACATGCTCACATGGAGGTAGATCAGGAACCCAGGACAGGACGGGAAGTGGCGCCAGGCTGGAAACCTCATGGTCTCCCCCACAGCAATGAGATTTCCCTCAGGTAGTTACCTCAGTGTAGGTAGGGCTCCAGAGGCCCAGTGCTAGCTACAGTGCTACTAGTTGGGAACCAAGTTTTCAAACACATGAGCCTGCAAGGTAGGTTTAATATCCAAGCCCTAACAGTGAGGGAGGGGTCAGATGAGTGAGTGTAGGAGGACCAGAGGAAGCCCTCCCTTATCGAGAAGATGCATTCCTATGTGGAATGCATGGCATCTAAACATAAATGAGTGTTATGCAGTGAAAATGCTCCCTCAATAAATTTACGTGGGAGGAAGGAATGAGACATGACAGCAATGTGCAATCAGCTCCTGAGCATATCAGTAAACACAGGAGCAAACAGCATTTTAGAAACCAGCAGCTACAGCGGTATCACTAGGAGCAGTGGGACAAGTCAACTGCAGCACCGTTAGTTTCACTAAGTTTCTTGGATGTGATGAAGGTCACATAGGTGACAAACAAATTCCTTTCTTTGGAGATTCTGTGGAGCAAATAAAACACCATAGTGGTCTCCAGCTACTTTTCTAAGATTCAGTTATCTAGAGAAAAAGTAAGGCATGTGTGTGTGTGTGGATGCATGCATGTGTGTGAGTGTCTGCATGTGTGTGCATTGTGCTATACATGCAAGAACATGGTTTTGTGCTTCAGCTCACGTGTAAAGAGAGCAGGTATGGAAGCAGAACAATAGAGAGAAGAGGGAGAAAGAGGAAGGGAGACAGAGAATTCAGTGAATACATGTGAAATGCTCACACTATATTTTTTTCTATAGGTTTGAAGTTTTTCCAAATAAAAAGTTGGAAGAAAAATATGCTAATCTTTCTTTGTGCAACACAGACCAGAGTGAAGAAGATTATCTTAATCAAAGGACCATACACAGATGCAGAGATGTGGGCAAAATAGACTCAACACACAAAGGTAAAAATACAAAGAATAAAGCAGGCTATTAACGGTTGCACACACCTTTAATTCCAGCACTTGGGGCCAGAGGCAGATGGATCTCTGTGAATTTGTGAACAGCCTGGTCTACAGAGTGAGTTCCAGGACAGCCAGGGCTACACAGAAAAACCCTGTCTCAGAAAACAAAAGGAAACAAACAAACAAACAAAACAAAACATAGCAAAATGTCCAGCCACAAATGGCTGGAATTTGTGAAATTCCAGCCTGACAGAGAGTGGAATTTGCTACCTTTCTCTTTTTTGCCAAACAAGTGGGTGTTTGCCTTAAAAAATCATGAATAAATAAATAACAATATATAAATATAAAAGGATATTATGCTGACTTTAAATATGTTTTGCTAAATATTTAATAACATGGGGAATGCCTATGCCATGCTAAATGAAAAATTCAGAATGCAAAACCTATATAGATGAAGTTATTCTTTTTAAGCCATTTTTAATGCACAGAGAAAAAAGCTAGAAGAAAATGAACTAAAATGTGAAAGAAGGTTTTCTCTAGTGACAGGATTTCTTTTCTCATTTCCTTTGCCCTACTTTCCAATGTTCTACACTGAATGCATACTTTTATTTTCTCAGCATCTGAAGAAATGCACTTGAGTTTAACCATGCAAAACACTGGGATGGGAACAAATTCAACCAGAAGACTCTCTCTTGGCAGGTCTATACACAGGAGGTGGCAACAGGGTGAGACCACAGAAACACTGACAATGCCACAAATAAGGCTGGAATGCCCGACTCAGGCTTGCCATTTATTCTGGTGACGCCTCCAGATTGAAACTCACTTGTTCTCTTTGCTGAGACAAAATTATCAAATATGTTTTAAAAACTGGTAGCACTTTACAATTGTGTGTTGCTCCTGCTGTTTAAGTATGGAACAATATTAAGCCTTAAACTGTGATAAGGCAGGACAAACACACAGCGTTGTGCTGTCTCAACAGAGCTTTCTGGATACCCCTTTGACTGCAGCCAGGCAGACTAAATTTGTATCACGGAGAGCCAGCTCCTAGAGTCGGGACAGCAAGCCAGAGAGGCTGCTTGCTCACATTTGAGTGGGTAAAGTAGATACGGAAGCAGAGAATGGACAGAAAGCAGGGTCAGGCTAGAAACTTCAAGACCTACCCCACAGCAACTGACTTCCCTGAAGTGCCTCCGGATGGCCTGGATGATGCCCTCCCAGCTGACAGAGCTTGTGTTTGAAATTGTGTAGCTGGAGGGCATGCGCTGGAGCCAGCCGGAACAGGAAGACCACAGAAAGGTCAAGTGGAAAATGTGGGAAATCTCAGAGCTGTTTATCAGAATGTTCCTGAATCCTTGTCCTTGCAAATCAAGCCTGGATGAGTTGTGGAAGCCTGGGGGTCTCTGCTTTCAATCACAGCCCTTTGCACAGTTGTGGTTATATCATTCTCTGGAGAGAAGGGAGGTCTTTGTAGGACCCAGGCTCAGAGTACAAGGGGAGGGGAGTGCTCTCTGGAGACACTAAGGCTTCCAGTTGGGAAACAGAGACCTTGGAAGAGTGAAGCAGAAACCACACCCTGACGATTTAAAGAAATCAAGGTATCATAAGTGTTTGTTTGTGGACATTCTGGTGGGTGAGGACTTGGCTACTAGAGTGGAAAAGCCATGTGGCAGGCTCATGCCCAGGAGCTTTGTGGTCAGGAACCTGTTCTGGGTCTGGAATCACCCAGGAGAGAGCCAGGAGCATGTGGAGGAGGATCTGAAGAAAGCTGACCTTCAGGACTTTGTGTTACGGGGGCAGCAAAGTGATGTGCTGGGGGTTGGAAGGGGGGAACCTAGCCCAACAAGTATTTACAACAAAATGACTTAAGAACACTATAAAGCCTTCTGCTTTGGCATGTGTCATTGCTGTGGCAAATATCCAACAAAAGCAGTATGGAAGGAAGGAAGGAAGGAAGGAAGGAAGGAAGGAAGGAAGGAAGGAAGGAAGGAAGGAAGGAAGGAAGGAAGGAAGGAAGGAAGGAAGGAAGGAAGGAAGGAAGGAAGGAAGGAAGGAAGGAAGGAAGGAAGGAAAGAAGGAAGGAAGGAAGGGAAGGAAGGAAGGAAAGAAGGAAGGAAGGAAGGAAGGAAGGAAGGAAGGAAGGAAGGAAGGAAGGAAGGAAGGAAGGAAGGAAAAAAGAAGGAAGGAAGGAAAGAAGGAAGGAAGGAAGGAAGGAAGGAAGGAAGGAAGGAAGGAAGGAAGGCTCCCATTAGACTTCAGGGTGTGTATAGTCCATCATGACCGAGAAGGCAAGGCAGCAGGAGCATATGGCAGCTTCCTGACTCTAAGCACAGAGATGGATGCGCATGTTCAGGTTGCTCTCTCCTTTATATTCACTCTAGAACCCTAGCCTAGGGACTGACACCACCCACTTTTAGGATGAGGATTCCGGCTTCAATTAACTCAGTCTAGAAACTCCCTCACAGACATGGCAAGAGATTTGTCTTCTAGGTGATTCTAGATCCCTGCCAAGAGGAGAACTGTTATTACTCATCATAGTTTATTTTGTTTTCTGAACAAACATTTCTTTAAATGGACATTTTTGAATAAAAATATCTTTCTCCACTTTGTGACTAAGGACCACCCTGAAGGCCTGTGGGAAACTCTTACCAGTCAAAATGTTTGCTTTCCTCTCACCTTAATATTAACTACACTGTACTATTCCACTGTTCACAATGCCCTGAACTGGACACATGCCCTTAAATAATGCAATCACACTGAGTAAATACTTCCATGTCTTCAGACTCGAGCACTAAGTGTAAAGACTTCCTCAAAGCCCTGTGCTGGTTAATAAATGATGTTACAGCTTAATACCAGCACTTAGAAACCTGGGAGACTTTTATCTTCATATTCTAAATACTTAATGATCCCTCCCCTTTTCTTATTAAAGCCACTTAGAGAAATGAATCTTTTTTCTCTGGGAAACCCCCAACATTTTCTTCATTAGCTGGAGAGAAAGAGACTCCAGTGAATTTATCTCTCTTTTTCTCCCCATCCCCTTGACTCTATGCTCACTTGAAACCGGTACAACCAAATTTTAGTGTGAAAGTTCAGTTCATGTCACTGTGACATAAAGCTGGGGCATCATCACAGTGCCCCGCACTGAAGTGTCCCTTCGGTGAGACCCATGGTGGGATGGTTGTATGAACACATGCCTGTAAATGTGTGTAGGAAAACTTACGACATAGGAACAGTTGGTCTCTTCCAAAGGTCACTCTAGCCCTACCCCTTTCATGATAAGAGGGAGAATTAGGATTCATAAAGTGCTTTTTCAGGTCACCAGCTGGCCTTGGTCATAGCACAGACCCTTTGCTCTCTGCTGTATCCAGTGGTGTCAGGGTGAGCAGGATTCATGAGTTTGGATATCGCTTGTTTCCCAACCTCTAGCAGAGTTCACCTGCAGCATGGGGAGGGAAGGAAAGAACACCTCTCAAGCCTTCTGATGGGCCTCTTGAGAAACAGCTTCTGCAAATTCCAAAGGTCACTCAGCCTTCCATTTCAGGCCTCATTCTGTTGAGGCAGGTTGAGGTGGAAAAGACCCTGGGGTGTGAAGTCCTAATTGTTACTTACTAGTCTCCTGGCACCTATTCCTTAGGCAAAGGGACAACTGAATAATTTTAAAGGCAACCCATCTCTTGCAAATTTTGAAATGACTGGACCACCTACCACCAGCATCCTGCTAAACAAAGCCAATCAGGAGTGCTTCCCAAAATCAGGAGCCCAGCCCCAAGGGTCTCACAATCCAGCCCAACTTCATGAAAATGATTTCACAAAACTACTCAGGGCAGTCTATGGGACCTCTAACAGTGGAGCCAGTCTTCAACCCTAGAGCACAAATGGACTTTGGGAGCCCATTCCCTATGGAGGGATACTGTTGCAGCCAGATACAGCAAGGAGAGCCTGGGCCCTCCCCCAAACGATATAACAGACTTTGAAGGTCCCTGGTGGAGGGCCTCACTGTCCCTGGGGAGGAGTTGGGGGATGGGTTGGGGGGGCTGGGGGGAACATGGGAGGATGGGAGGGCAAGGGAATGGGGAGATGGATATGTAAATATGAGTGGTAATTAAAGAATTTAAATAACAAACTACTCTGCAGCCAGGAGTCTTAGGTCACTCTCTCAGATCCCCTAGCAGAGCAGCAGCTGCAGCCTCCCACACACAAACCTGACCTGGGGACAATGTCCACCCTCAGCTTTGCTTGAGACACTTACTTGAGGGAGACTGGAAGTCGGGTAGGCTGTGTAACTCCTAAAGGTCCCACCACCTCCCCAGATAGTGCCAGCAGCTGGGGACCAAATGTCTACACAGATGAGTCTGTAAAGGAGATTTCCCATTTTCACATAATCAAAACACCTTGAATCAGATGGCTTCTTTCTGAGGACATTTCTCAACAGGCAACAGACACTATTTCTGTTCCAAGTGCCATGTTTGACCTAAAAGAAGACATCTGAGTGTTGAGACCATGCTTCTCTTTAATAAAACCTGACTGCTGAGTTCACTGATTGCCTGAGATGTAGTTGCTTTGATTTTTTTCCCCTCAGTTCCTTTTTGCTGCTCTGTGTCTTAACAGTTCAAGTTCAAGAAATCTTAGGTTCCTTAAAGATATCCTGAGTTGTAACAGGTCCTTTGGGGTACAGGTACAGGAGGTAAAGCTGGATAGGTTACAGAGGAGCCAACAGAATCTCCCACCAAAGCACTGAGGCATCCTGGGACTCCTATTCAATATTAGCTGTGATTGTCTATAAGCCAGGTGTGGGGTTAATCTTGACCTTCAACTTGATGGGATTTAGACTCTTCATGGAAGCAAATCTCTGGCCAGGTCCATCTCCGATTGTTTGGTTAGATTAATTGAGGTGAGGAGGCCCACCCTCAATGTTGGAGGCACTATTCCATGCACCAGAAGCCTGGCCTGAATAAAAAGGAGAAAGTGAGCTGAGCACCAGTGTTCATGTCTCTCTGCTTCCTGACTGTGGATGGATGGATGCACTGCTACCAGCTGCTCATGTTCCTGCTGCATGCCTGCCCTGCCACGGATACCCTCAACCTATGAGCAAGCACAGACCCTCCTTCCCTTATATCACTTTTGCCAGCAGTTTTGCTGCAGCAATAGGAAAAGTAACGAATGCACTGGGCTTTTCCTATTTTTATGGACAGGAGATAATTGTTCCATTAACTCGGTGAACCGGCCTGTGTGCTATAGTGGACTGCAGTGAGAGTCACTCCCCACCCCCGCCCCTTCACAGGAAACCACCAGTGTCCCCATGAGCTGTGGAGGCTGGGAAAATGGCAGCAGGGGTCCTTTCAAGGTAATTTTTTCACTCTGTAGAGGACAGGATGATGAGGTTCTATGTGTGTTTATGGAAAGAGAAAATTATCTTTAATAGAATTAATTTATGAGCCCCTTTTAAGTGAAGACAAAATAACTTGCTTATTTCAGTCAATAAAAATCTAGTAGAAGCCATTTATTAACCAGCTGGTGGCACTGTTTTCATTAAGAAATGATAGGGCGAGATTATGCACACTGGTTCTTTGTCAAGAGTGTAGAGGATAGACGTTTAGTTCCTTCTGTCCAATGTGCATAAAATCCACCAATATTTGGTGAGTTCAGCAGAGTCCTAAGAGGAAACAGTTTTTGACAGGTGTTAGGCATCTAATAGCAGGGATTTACACAAACTGTGCAGGTCAAAATTTAAATGTTTGGTGTTTCTTGTTTGTTTGTTTTGATGTTTTTTTTTTCTTGTTACTGGCCCCTCAATTAAGATCAGTGAGAACACAAACAAGATAGCTAATTGGGCAACACAGCTATTGATGGATTGCGTTGCCTTGAGCTGTTTGGCAGAACTCATTTTTGACTGGGCAACCATTCTTGTCTCCTGCTTTCTGTTGGAGGTGACAGCAATGAACTTAGCTTTCTTCTCTAAAATTATCCGGTGAGTTCCTGCCTCCCTCACTCGATGCAGAAAAGGAAGTCTGCCTGCAAAGAAGAGAGCCGCACGTCAGACCGCAGAGTGCCCCGCGTTTTATTTCTGTAACACAGTCATGTGACAATATCCTTGCCAACGTTCCAATTCCATTATGTCAAAAAGAATTGCCAATCAGGTATGGGAATAACGTTGTCCTCCCACTGAAAAACACCCAAAATACTCACAGCCTTGACCTCTCCATCTGGGTACACCATTTCTTTCTTCTCCAAGGGACTGAACCTCCCACCCGACACTCTGCTGGCACCATCTGTACCCTCCTCATCTGGGACTGGATTTGAAGCCCACAGATATACTCAAATCCAGTGCTTGTACCTAGCAGACCCTCTGACTCCTGAGCACAGCAGGAAACATGGGGGGCGGGGCTCCAAACAACTCCTGAGTCTGTATTTCCCCTCCTTCTTTGGACCCATGCCTTCTTATTCTCCTGGGGTAACAACATCTTTCTGTGCTCAGAGTTTTATTTTCCAGGGACCATTGATCTAATTAGCATTGTGTTTAGGGGGATCTTTACTAATTTGTATCACAAAGCCGCCTTGCCCCAGCAGCCCCAGAGAAGCAAAACCCTCCACACCCCTGTGGATGGAGAACCGGGGTCATCTGCCAAGGGTTGCAAAGGCAACTACAGGAAGATGAAGCTGGCAGCCTTGGAGTTGTAGTTTCCAGCCCGTGAAAATCATTATTTGAGAATGAAATGTGCTCTGCTGATTTAATCAAGTAAGAATGCAAAGTCTGCCCCGAGGATAGGGAGGCAGGGCCAAGAGCTTTGAACACTTTCCTATTGGATGGTTACTCCAATATTCTCATGGGCCAAACTCATGGGAGCTTGTAGAGATGCCTAACTAAGTCTAATGTGGCAACAAAAGCTGTCACCAGGGCTTTGTGACAAGGCTATCTTAGGGCTCAGAGAATCCCAAATCCTATAGGACTCATGCAATGGCCACCAGAGGAGAACAAGCTTTCAGTATCCTTGAATGGATCTTGGCTATTGGCCACTGAAGCCCAAGAGCTTCTGCGTGCTGGAAGACATTCAGCACCTGGCATGCGGATGGTGAGTCTTAGCTCCAAATCATGAGGTAGCAGGTCAGGGACTGAAGGGAACAGAGTAGCTGCTTTCAAATGCTAAAAGGGTGACTGCATCAAAGAAGAAAGCCCACTTTAGTGAGTGACTTTAGGCCAATAACTCTAACTGCCTTGGATATGCAAAGAACTTTTGGAATACAGCTCTAGAATGATTTTGTTCAAGTCTTGTGTGTCCTTGCTAGATGACCTCCTCGGACCTTATACCTTACCTGCTCTTTCTGCATCTTAGACTAGCCCTGTTAGAATGTGTAATGAGTTCCCATGAACCATGTCCTCAACTGAATCAGTCATCATTCTTAGGAAGAGGAAAGCCAGTGGCTACCAGTTAGAGATAAGGCAATTCCTGGATAGTTTAATTCATTAGTGCTTAGCCCAGCCTCACATCCAGCCTCAATGACTGACATGGCTTCAGATAATACTTTCAAGAAACTTTGAAAGGTTGCAATTCACATCTTTTAGGCAAGGAAGATTGCAGTTTAGAGCCATGGAGTAAATTGCCCAAATGAATGTAAAAGTTTAAACCCACAGCCCAGGGCTCTGATCAGCTCCCCTGCCACAGTCCAGATGCTCTGGTTTCCACCATACCCTGTAGTAAGGGAAGATATCCATACCTGCCATGGAGAATAAAAGGACCAGGACAGGGAGAAGCAAGCACATCTCATTCCACTGAGGTGCAAGGGTAGGTGATGTAAAGTCATTTGCTTCTGAGGGGTTCACACAGCTGCCTGCTGGCAAAGCTCCTCACTAGTATAGCAGCCAAGCCTACAGGTGTCTAAGGCTTGGGGAGATCAAAGGAGCGTCTTCTAAAGTATGTTCTGAATAGCTGTAAAATTCTTCTTTAATCCGAATTGTAAATTCTACAAACATAACATAGACCTCCCAAGTGTACCAGCAATGTGTGAACAGCTGGGTGAACTCCACCGTGGTGATAATTGACTGGCCTCACACAAGCCTGCTGTAGCCCAACGGGAACTGGAAGAATTTTCTTTTGGCTTGTTAATGAGTGATCACAAGCAGTCCAGAGCTGTGAAGACACAGGGGTGGGTGGTGATGGGTGGTGGTGGTAGTGTGTATCTCCCTGGGCTCATGTCCAGAGTCCCATGCAGGATTGAAGCCAAGTGTTAATCCAGTGAAACCTGTGTGTTCAGGGAGCTGAATGGTTTTATTGTCTTCTGTTCTTCCTTCATCGTTCCTTTCTTGCCTCCCTCCTTTCCTGGTCTTCCTTTTCTTTTCTCTGTTTCTCATTCCTTCTGTCTTCCTCTCTCCTTTCCTCTCTCCCTTCTTCTTTTCTCACTCCGTCCATTCTTTCCTTCCTCTCAGCTCTCCTCCCTCCCTCTCTCCCTCCCTCCCTCCCTCCTCCTCCCTCCCTCTCTCCCTCCCTCCCTCCCTCCCTCCCTTTCTTTCTCTCCTCTTCTTCTCCCCCTTCCGGTCTCCTTTCCTTCATCTCTTCCTTCCCTCCCCTCTCTCCACTCCTCTCTTTCTCTCTCCCTCCCTCCCTCTCTCATTTCCCTTCCTTCTAATCGGTTAGCTTTTAGCTTTATCATGCTTACACACAGAGTAGGTGAAAAGGTCTGTTAGCCACACACATTTTCTTACAAGAATGGCTGCTCACATCTTGTTCCTTCTTCTTCCTTCCCAGGAACTATAATAATGATTCAATTCATTAATGCCTAACCCAACCACATTCAACACCTTCAGCTGATCAATTCAGTGTTCTGCTTCACATTTCCAAAGATAAGCTTATATTCCTTCCTGATTTTTATGTTTGGGGCGTTCTGTAGTTAAGTAGCTGTTTATTGTTTGTGCATCATGATTTTGTAACAATATTCACAGGCAATACACATCAAGAGCTAAGATTATTTTTCTTTTCATGAATAATCTTTACTTTTCCTGGAGTAGCATTGTTTTCTATATGGTTCATCTGATTTCATATGTGTTTACCATTAATCCAAGCACAAAATCTCCTTAGTGCTCTAACACCCTTTGACACTCATATACATCCAGGTTTCTCCCTCCACCATCACTCCGAGGTTCTGCTCAGCTGGCTTTCTTCTATCACCTGGTACTTCATACTGTATTTCTCTTTCTTGATTCAGACTTTATTTGGAGTCAGACTACATCTGCCTACAGAGACCTGAGAAAAAGGCCTAAGAGTCACAGCTCTCTGCTTGTGCCTGTGGAAAAATTCTTTATTTCACTCTCATGCTCCCATAGACTGTTGATAAGTTGGTTGTGTATATAATTCCTTACAGGAAACCATTTCCTTCCGAATTATAAAGATTTTCATCAGCTTTCAGCTAACCATTAGTATTATTGAGAAGAACCAGCTTCCAGATCTTCCGAATGACCTTTGTTTTATGTCCTAGAAACTTAGAGCAATTTTTTTTCCTTGAAGTTTCTGAAATTCCGTAACATTTAAATGGAGTTGGTGAGGTCTATTTGCTTGATTGCTTTTAACTATCAATTAACCTATAATCACCTGGGAAAAGTTTTAATGGGTAATTGTCTAGATTAGGTTTGTGGGAGACTGTCTTGGCTATGTTAAGACCCAGTCCATTGTGGGCAGACTCATTCCCTATAGTCACAGACAAAACTAAAGGCTAACTTACTAGAAGGAAGGGATGGAACAAATGAAAGAGGGGAAGAAGGAAGGGAGAGAAGACACAGACTATAACAATTTGGGAAGAATCTTAATGGGGAATTATCTAGATCAGGTTGGTTGGTGGGAGACTCTCTTAATTATGTTAATTGATATAGGAAAACCAAGCCCACTATGGGTAGCTCCATTCCCTAGGCTGATCTCTGAACTATGAAAAGTAAAGAAAGCTGGCAAAGATGCAGGGAACATGGGTGCCGTTTTTTCTCTGCTATCGGCTATAGATGCCACTTGACCAACTGTTTCAGGCTTCTTCCACTCTGACTTTCCTGCAATACTCTGGAACTTTGGGCAAAACATCAACTCTGCCTACCTTAAGTTGCTTTTTCTCATGATATTTCACCACAGCAACATAAATGAAACTACAAGAGCTTATTCCCAAGTACTGTGCTGCTATTGAGTGTGCTGTTTTCTTACATTGTTTCCTTGGTGATGTCTTCCTGTCCATTCTCTCTGTGGGGAACTGCCTTAGTTCTCTTTGTCTATGGTTTCACTTTACATGGTTTTGGTTTCCTTGAATCCATCCATAATCCAAATATATTACATGTTTTTTTTCTAAATGTTTCTTCTTTCATACACCCACTTCTTATTTCACCATTTCATTATCCTTGCTTATTTACATGAATGCTACCAGTAGCTTTCTGTTGTTTTGGCTCAGGATGTTGTTCTCCACTCTCTGCACCATTCTATTGACTCCAATTTTTCTCTTTTGAAGTGTTGTTGTTTGTCTTCTATGCCCTATAGAGTTAAGTTTTCTAGAAAGGGTCCTTTTGTATATAACTTTTCTTACAAGTTTTGCACTTCTTTTTCAACACATTTTCAATGAAGTTTCTGGAATTTTTAAACACAGATATATATGGTCCATGTTACTCCTTTAAGTGGGAGGATAAGGTTTTATCAATCAGCTTCATCAGAATATCACTCTTGCCCTCTAATATCTTAAACTAATGTTTAAATTCACATGCTGCCATCACATTTTACATGAAGATGAAGGGCAGTTAATCAATGTTCCTTTGTGCATTTTCAAGTGTTCTTTTAAACCACCCTTGAACACGCATGGGAGTGACTTACCCTTTCATCAGGAATCATCTCGCCTTTCAGGTTTCGTGCTGTTTCTTCAGAAATCTCATTCCTAATCAATCAGTTCTTAAAGAATAAAGTAAAGCATAAGCAAATAGCATATTCATTTAGTCAGTTAGTATAGTCCAGTTATCATGTGCATGCTGGGTCTATATAGGGAATTCAGGAAATGCTCTGTCCACAGAAAACTGATGCCCTGGTTCAGAGGAAATAAAATTCTAGCCGTCATTCCCTAGACTGATCCTTGAAATTGTAATGTCCTGTGTCCCTCTGGTCTCATTAATATGCAAGAAAATTCACACATGCTAAAGAAGAGTTGTTTGGGATGCCATTATTTGGAAGGAGTGAATCTTGACTCCATCAGGGTGTAATAAGGCATTGCTGGACTTCTTGTCACATTGGCAACATATTATACATAGTGTAGACATTCCTCTTCACAAGTCAGCCCTCCTTCTGAGTTCCAATGGTTATACAGTAGAAGAAATGTCTCTTATTCTTTATAAGGTTTGACCACAGTTTTCAGATTTAAACATTTTCTGTAGTTGATATGTTTGAGACTAAGAATTACCATGTTAAAACATTCGTGTATTTGTGAAAACCAAATAGTAAGTGAAGTCATTTTAAGAACACAAAATTAGAGTATCATTTATTAAATAAACCAATTTTAATTGATGCATCTTTTTATTGGGCTCAAAAGCTGGCATAAAATGTGTGTCTAGCAACATAAAATAATGCCTAGAGGAGCATATGTAACTTAGGACTAAGAATGAGTCTCTGAAAGCTCTAGGTAATGTTTGGCTGTGAAGTTGCTAGAAGATTTCCTAGTCGCTGAATTAAATGAGAAGCCCTCAGCTTGTGCCCACTGTCTCTCTTTTATCTTGGAATCAGGTGAAGACCTGTTCCCCCAGGCTAGTAGCACTGTACTCTCCTCTTCCTCAAAAGAAGGACAGAACATCCATGCCAAGGAGGAGGACCTCAGAGACATTGTGAAGACAACACTATCATCCTGTCTCTCAGATCACTTGTGCTGGCTAGTCTTAAGTCAATTTGACACAAACTAAAGTTATCTGAAAGGAGCAAAATTCAATTGAGAAAATACACCCCCATAAGATCCAGCTATAAGGCATTTTCTTAATTATTGATTGATGGGGGAATGCCCAGGCCATTGTGGGCGGTGGTCCTGGGCTGGTGGTCCTGGGTTCTATAAGAAATCAGGATGAGCAAGCCTGGGGAGCAAGCCAGTAAGCAGCATTCCTCCATGGCCTCTGCATCAGCTGTTGCCTCCAGGTTCCTACCATGCTGGAGTTCCTGTCCTGACTTTCTTGGGTGGTGAACCATGATGTGGAAGTGTAAGCTGAATAAACCCTTTCCCCCAACTTGTTTTTGGTCCTGATGTTTTATCACCACACTAGTAACCCTAACTAAGACGCTTGTCTTCTCTAAAGAACTGAGGGACTGTAATAAGACATATGAGCGGTCAAGTTGCAAGGTCAAGTACAGTCTACATGATATCAAAGCAGTCTTCTTACTAATTCTTCCTGGCATTTTATTGCTTTGTAGACTCTGAACAACTCAGAGGAAGTGTGTCTCTGAAGGAAATGCCACAGACAAGAGACAAGCTACCTTAGAAGGAGACTCCCATGGAGTACTCTGCTCTGCATGGCTGCATCCTCACAGGGTTTGTGAACATCATGGCCCCACAGCTGCTAATCACAAGGGTGGTTCAGACATATATGAGGCTCATCTAGGAGGCTTGTCATACCAATCACTATGTTGATAGGGGTAAGCTTTGGGGAGCATTCCAAATGCCAGTCCAGCCAGGATTCTCCCACAAAGGTTCTCACTCAGAAGGGGCTCAGAAGTTGAGCTCCTGTCCTCCTGAGCACCTGCAGTGGCTCTGAGCTCACAAAGGCCCTATGCCTGTTATGTGTGGGTGCTCCCCGGAAAGCAGAAAGGGTGTGATACTGAGAAAGAATGGTGGCACATTCTCCACACAGAGAGCCTCCCTGGAGCGAGGCCATCATCCAGGGGGCTTGAAGGGTTATTCGTGGTCAGAACTCCATCCCTGTGGCAAATCTTTTATCCATGAGGTTCTGTTGGTTTGTTCTTGCAGTCTATCACCAAAAGAGTCTCAAGATGTCTTCCTAGCCAGCCCAACAAATACCAATTGCTGTTCTTCAGGACTAAATGTGTGGGTCCCCATGGTTCCATCTCCAGGATCAGAAGCCAGTAGCGATCGTATCCTCTGGAGCATTGCTTGTTTCTCAAAGCACACGTCAAGTGGTGCTTCCATTAGAGTGAAGAAGGAAAGGAGTGTGCCCTCTGGATGAACCCCACAGAGAATGTCTGTCTGAGCCAGGACTGACAAGTGTCCCCTTTGATAGTAGTCAAGCTCCTGGGGAACCCTTGGCCCCCTTAAAGACTCTTGATTAAGCATGATGATACTGAAGAAGATGTCATGTTTTTCCCTTCATTGCTTCACCAGCTTTTGTAGTTCACACACTGTTTTCGTGTGCCTCCTTCTTAAGGTAGCTGTGTGGAGACAGGATGAGTGTTCTCATCTTTCTCCATCTTCTCTTCCTTTGTCTTTAAATGCAGTGACATGCAGTAGGAGAGGCACCCAACAGATTCTCAGCTGTTAATGGATGACCAGATGTCTTTCTTCATCAAGGGTCTGATCATCTTGCGTTAAGCCAACATTCCTGATGCCCATTTGTGGGAGAGGTGAGGGTCAAGTTCATGACTATATTCAAGGAGCCAGAACTATTATGCTGTGAAGTTTTGTATTAATGGCTTTTCCTGCTTTAGTAGCCAAGCCTGCTATATGACAGTTAAGACAGAGACATCCAAGATAAAGCCAATTCACTGCTATAGGGGCTGAGGCTGCAGCCTTACAAGACTTAGGACTGGAGATTTCACATTTGCAAAGAAGTGCTATGTGTGGACAAGGCAGGGCTGATAATGGTGTGCTGTATGCTGAGCTTTCTGTATGTAAACTTCGCAAACTTGAGTGCCATCCTAAAATTAAATGTGACGAAAGAAGCCTGCACACATAACTTATGCAGGAGAGTGTAGATGGATGTAAACACATGTCCCACGCAACCACTCCACATTGAGAACTCTTGTGATTTTTAAAATACATACAGTTTAATCTTACAATTGCTTCTTATTCTTTTGGAAACAAAATAGCTTACTATAGAAAAGAAGAAAGAAAGGAAAATGGAGTAGATATTATTTCCAATGCATTTTTGAAATTTTAGCAAGTTTTCCCACCATCTGGGTGAGATCATTTCACCAGGTAGGAAGACTGTCTTCATCTCATTAAGCCAAATTATACTTTGAAAGTACTAAAGCTTGTGATAGCAATTATCAGGGGTATTTTCTTAGTGAATAAACACAGATGGAGGGATATTCTAAAAGCAAAAGATTTTTTAAGTCAGAGATGCCTTACATGTACAAAATACGTTCATATATAAAATTTCTGCGATGTATCATATGGTGTATTATATGTAATTTATGTAAAATGTATGTTCTAGAGAATTTCATATTGTTACATATTACATATTATATCCAACCATTACAAGGGGTTATGGCAAGATCACAGCAAAAGAAACATCATATTCAGTTCTTTAGGGAAATTTAAGTACTAAGAAGACTTTCACTGCTCAGGGTTGCTACAGTAATAAATTCCTCATGGACCAGGAAGGATTAGGGTCCCATGAGAAGCTGAAAGAGAAAACAGCATGGGAACTAAACTCAGCAAATAAAGTCAACTTTAAGTCACTTGGGATTGTGGCTATAAATGGATTGTTCCCACCTGACCTTCTGATTTCATCACACAATATTTGCTGAGCATCTGAGTCATTGAACCTGGATCATACAAGGTACAGTTTTCACATAAAAATCCCCTCTCTTGTTCTGTTTTATTGTGACTCCTGTGTGGAATGCCAGTAGCTTGTCTCTATATCACACATAGAAACAGACAAGGTCATGGACTGTGGCTATCAAGACATTAGATTGTGAGTAGTCACAGGATGATCAACGGAGAGAGAGCTGAGTTAGTGAAGAGGGTTCTGACAATGCCATTGACTGCAGTACTGCAGCTGTGCGAGAGCAGCGCTACAAGTTCCACACACATTGGGATCTTCTGTCGGGCACTGGACTGAATGTTTTACCCGCATCAACTGACTCAGTTTACTTAGTTTACAAACCCTGCAGAATAGTTATCATTCATAGTTATTGTTTGGGGAGATGGCTCAGTAGTTAAAGCTCTAGCAACCCAAGTAGCATTTGTGAGGACAAGAGGTCGGATTCCTGGAACCTGCTTAAATGTTGGGTAGGTGTTGTAGCCCTTTCATAATTCTAGCACTCTAAAGAGGAGACAAAAGATCCCCAGAGCAAGCCAGCACACTAAATTAGGGAGACTCCCAATGTTAGCCTCAGGCAGTCATATGCACATGTACACACACATGTGTACACATTCATGTAGACATGCATACACAAATGCACACACATATACAGACACATGAAAACAAGTTATTGTTTTTACATTTTGCAAAACAAAAGAACTCCGTCTTGGAGAGGGGACTTCCTCAAGGCTGCCAGCTGGTAAATGGTGAGCTGCCATTATTGGTGGTCTCATAGCACCAGAACCCACAAACCAGACAGAATCTAGATGAAATCTTACATGTTACAAATTGACCTGATGTCCAAAAAGAACCACCTCTCCACACTCATGCAACCCTGGGCTTCAAGGGTAGATGGCAATCATAGCTCCTCCCACCTGGCACAAGTTGCTGCTTCTGAAATGGAAATCTTAAATGGGCATCAGGTGGTGCATTTAAATGTTTCAAAAGTTACTGTAAAAAAGAAAGAAAGAAAGAAAGAAAGAAAGAAAGAAAGAAAGAAAGAAAGACAGGAAAAGGAAAAGGAGAAAAGGAAAAGGAAAAGGAAAGGAAAGGAAAGGAAAGGAAAGGAAAGGAAAGCAAAGGAAAGGAAAGGAAAGGAAAGGAAAGGAAAGGAAAGGAAAGGAAAGGAAAGGAAAGGGAAAAAGAAAAGTTGGTAGTCTTCATAATCAACAGACTTTAAAAATTTCTAATGAAAGCAAAAGAGCCTTGAGATGCTGGCCTTTTGTCAAGTCCTTATAGAGTTTGAGATTTCTGGGATCTTGGATATATTCTCCATGGCAAGTTCTTGCGTAATTTTCTCAAAATACAGCGTGAAAGCATTATCTACAAATCAGCAAGTGGGGTTTTGCTTATCTTGAGAGCCCACTGAATACTAAGTAATTAGATGTGTGTTCTGACTTATTTCTGCGGAGCTCAGTTACATTGCAAACAACTTTCCAAACCTGCATCACAGAATTACAAAGATTACTTCTGACGTGGGTGGGAAAGCTCTTTGCTCCTTATTCAAATGGAAATTGTTATTACTATTATTATTATTATTATTATTATTATTATTTTATGGTTATAACCACAAAGTAAAATAAATTAAAAACTCTCATCCAATGCCACTTTCCCATCTCTGGGGATGTTGCCTTCTTCCTGCTCTCTGGCAGGACTTTTAAAGCAAAGATGCACACAGTCTTGGTTTTCCCCTTCTGCTCCAGATCACTGGCAGGCAGGTACTCTGTACACACAGGAGATGGAGTATGCTCCACAGGCTTTTCACGGTCATCCTTCCCTGGGAATATGTTAGTATTCCCTCCACACCAAGAAAAGGATGACATCTCCCACCTACAAAGAAGGCAG
Source organism: Cricetulus griseus (assembly GCF_003668045.3). Classification (NCBI taxonomy): domain Eukaryota; kingdom Metazoa; phylum Chordata; class Mammalia; order Rodentia; family Cricetidae; genus Cricetulus; species Cricetulus griseus. The sequence continues at coordinate 65,664,721 of NC_048596.1, forward strand.
CTTCATCTTAATTTTGTCCGTTGAAGGCTTTATGTAATGCTCCTAGCGAAACAACAGCCTGAGGCAGGTCCCTGAGCAAGGGAAACACTGTGGCTGAGATACTACAGAACATCAAAGGAGAGACCAGGCCATTGGAGGCAGGGCTGGCATGTGACTTCAGTAGAAATAAAGGACTGTGAGGCTCTCACAAAGATAGTAGAGCTCAGGGAACCCTCTTTGTCTGTTGCGGAGCTCCCTCCCCCCCACTCAACACTGTTCAAGATAAAAATAAGTAAGAGATGAGACCACGTATGAAGGGCTCCAGGACTCCAGCCCATGTCTTCAGGGACTGCTATCTCCCTGCATCCCTACTGTTTCACTCTCTATTATCTAAACTTCCCCCTCATTTGTTACAGAAAAATGGATGTCCTTGTCCTCACAGCTCCAACATACTGGGGGCAAGAATCTTTCTTTCTGACAGGCTCAACGGAAGTCTGGGCTTCATACCTTCACCTTTGCTCCCATGCCTATGAGGGAGATTCAATGGGCTGACTGGTCACAGCACTGTGACACAGAGTCTCCAGCATTTCTTGATTCTGCTGCACTGTAGGGTTTCTCTCAAGCTTTACTTGGTCTGTGCCACCCTGACTATCCACAGTATCAAAACAGAGACCTCCTCCAACCCCTGAAAAACAAACAGGAGCTACTCACTGAACAGCCCATGGCAGAGGCACCACCATCATGCTTGGTAGGGGCTCAAAGGCAGGCAGTGGAGTGAGGCTGCAGCGGGGAAGAGGAGGGCTTCAGGGGCACTCTAGATGGAGAGCATGGCGTGGAGGAGCCAGAGAGGGACTAGCTCGGGGTGATCAGAGTGCACATTTGGCTTTGTCTTCTTCTCTGAGTTGGACGTGGGGGTAGGACTGCCAATTATTGACCACGCCTTGTCGTTTTGAGCCAATTGTCACAGAGCTTGGCATCTCTTGTGCAGGCTAATTCAGAGATGAAGGTCTATGTGGCTAGGTATGGCATGACCATCACCTAATTCAACATTCAGCTCCTCAGTGAGCTTCAATTAATCTATGACTTCCAAAGAATGTAGGACTTTCCCCTGGGGAATCAGCCATGCTGGTACCATATTAGGCTAGAACTTTCCTTGGGGCAATATTTGGAATAGTATTCACTTTGCATGTCTACATCAATGACAATCATCTGCCTCTAGTTCCCCATCAATGGTGTTTAAAACTGTGAGTTAGACATTCATTTCTTTTAGTCAATGGCAATCCAGGCTGGCAGCAATGCCCCCGCGTGTATAGCACCTATTTTACTTTTTCCTTTCTGAGATCCTATTGTGATATCACTTTGCCTTGTATTTTTATGAATGAGGAAGCTGAGGCTGGAAAGGTCTGGGGAACTGCCTATGTTTGCTGAGTGAATGCCATTTGAGCTCGGGTGTGCCTGACCACAAAGTTGGTGCTTATAAACCCAAGGAAAGTGAGGTTCCTGTGACACACATGGTATCCGTAGTAGCACACCCCCTGGGAGCCTGGGACAGAACTCTGCATCAGCTTGAGCTGCACATCTCACTTCAAGACAATAAAAGAGCCATAACCCATAATTCTTTTATGTACCTGGAGTGTTTCCATCATGGTGGCAGGAAGCACGACTCCAGCTAATGTCATTTCTTGGCAGTGACCATAAGTCACACTGATAATTACCAAACTGCTTGCCCAAGGATGTGCAAAGTCGCGCTATGGACGGGAGCACAGAGCTCCCGGCTCCCTGTAGGCTGACTTCTTCAGGAGCCTTGTAGCCAGATGCATAGGGCAATGTTCTGTAACTTCTGACTTTTGAGTTTGAACTGTATCCAGTCATTGTCTACTTGCTTCTGCGGTCCCTCCTCGGGGATACATTTCATCCTGGCTAATGCTTCCTGGACCTCCCAGCATGTCTTCATTTCCTACTGTGCCCTTGGCTATCTTTTCTGCTCTTTATTCTTTACTCTGTCTCTACTGGCCCCTACCTGAAGCCAGCTGCTCCTCACAGCCTGTGAGAATGTGAGAATAAAAAGATGTTAAACTCTGCAGGAATCCTGCTGTCTTCCAAGAGTCTAAGAGAGTCAGACAAAGACCAGAGGAGTGGGGGTGGGAGGAAGAAGTGTAGGGGAAAAGGTCAGGAATTCCTGTCATTCCAAGTGCCCTTAACACCTTGGATATTGCCCTGCTCAGGACCTGAGGGGTCAGTCTTATCACAGCTGTTCTGCCAGCTATGATGATGCATACCTTTAATAACAGCACCCAGGAAGTGGATGCAGTCGAATCTCTGTGAGTTTGAGGCCAGCCTGGTCACACAGCAAGTTCCAAGCCAGCCAGTCAGGCCTATGCAGTGAGACCCTGTCTGAAAACAAACAAATGAAATCTCCCATCAGCTTGGCTATTCTAAGGACATAACGGAGCAGGCATGGAGGGAAGATAGTCTGTGTCACCGGACCTTCTTCCTGTAGTGATTAACTGATACTGGTGTTAAACTGACCAGAGGAATATTCTATGTCTCACAGGTCTGTTGGAAACCTCTTACCTTTCTGGTCTCTGTACGCTTTCTGTTTTCTAATCTCTGTACCCTAAATTGTCCTCTTCCTCCTACCTCACAATCCTCTCTCTGTCAGCCCCACTACTCCCTTTTACCATCATGTAAGAAATTACCTATATCTCTATAATTGAAAATAATCATATATACATATGTGTATATATATACATATATATGTACATATACATGCTATCTGAATATATGTACTAGTTCATGTATGCATTGAGTATAATCTACATATATGTACATGTTAAGTAATATCTAATAATCTATTAAACTAGCTTTCCTACCAATAATGCTAGATATACAACAAATATACAAGAAATAGTAATTTCCCTGGATGATTCCTGCTAGTTTGCTTGTTTCACAGGGAGCACCTCTTCATCCTATTTTACATGTATGTTATATACATCTCCACTTTATCCAAGAGTTTTGATTTATTTTCTTCACTTCTGCATTTCCAGTGTCTGGAACACTGTCTGAGTACAGTACAAGCTCAGCAAATATTTTTGAGCAAATGAATTACCAGTAATTCCCCAGCAAATGAATTACTTGTGCTGGGGAATCTTAGAGTTAGAAGAATTCTAGAAACTAGGGTGATGTGGCAAAACCAAGGAAGTGTAGTCATGGGCTTTGGGGTCAGCCTGAGGTCTTGGCTCTCCTGCCTCGCTTGTCGGCTTTGTGCTCAACTCCACCACACCAGCATCTTCTCTCGCCAGGTACCTATGACTCCTGATGACTCTTGTTCTTTCAATCCACTAAAGTTCTCCACGAACATGAAACCCAATCCTGTCCAGGTAAGTCAGAGGGAAATAAGTAACAACTCATTCATCCTGTGGGATGTATGTGTTCAAAGGGTTTCCAGAGCCTCCAGCTAGACAAGCAAAATGGTGGCCTCCATCAACACCGTTGGTTATGAGGGGGTGAAGGTTACGGCACCTTCTCATCTCCACCCCATCCCACCAGGATACTCCTCAGTGCATATACAGCTTCTAGGGTGGTGGCCTTGCTTGCATCTGTGACCAAAATCAGTTCACTGTATCAGGTTCACATTCCCCAAAGGTTTAAGTGACCTTCCTCAGCCACATCTTTACTAACTCAAAATATTGTTTAGTCGAAACTCTTCATTCCAGGAACCTGGGCAAGAAGTGTTTAACTTTTCTCCTAAAAGAGAACTTCCCTGTCTGCCCATGTGCAGTCTGCTCTGATTCTTTGATAGCAGACACTTTTTTCAGTTTCCCCTTCACCTGTCTCCAACAAGAATGCAAAGGAGAAGGCCCAGATAATAGGCACTGGAATGGGGAGGTCACAGAATGATGCCAAGCTTAGAAGAGCATAGTCTTCACACCATTGGGTCTACAAGAAGGACACAGCTGCTGGGAGGAGACAAGGGACAGTTGGTCTCAGGAAGGTACACACAGCAGCACAGGAGACCTTCCATTCTTAAATGTTTCCTCTGTGCTTCCCAAAAGGGTCTCCTTGAGGTTCCTAGATCCTTAAAAGCCCCTTTAACAGGTGCACACATCGTTATGTTACTCCATTCTGAACTACTGCCTGTGTCTCTGGACAGCAAGAGTAAAGTGAACACACGTGAACCAGGATGCATCTCCATTTTACGACAGGCACGAGCAAGCACCAGAAGGTCTTGCAAAGCCTGCTGTTTTCAGGCTAATTCTTAGAACCATCTCCAATCTGACACATCTGTAGGCTGCTGCACTCATGGACAGCAGGTTGAGCAGACCTGCCTGGCCACCATGGGACCTGCTCACCATGAGCTCCAATTCCTGAAGATTGTTTTCTATCAGAAGCTGGTAACCAAGGACAGGGTCCTTTAACTTTCAAAGCTGGCAGTGTGACATCTGTGTGAGGCATTTAGAGAACACCTGCAACATGCTTCAGAGTCCAATGTGTATAAACATGTTCATTATATTTACACTTTGGAAGCAACTCCTCATCCTCAACCAATGTCTGCCTGCCTGGTCTCATCTCTCTCTCTCTCTCTCTCTCTCTCCTCTCTCTCTCTCTCTCTCTCTCTCTCTCTGTGTGTGTGTGTGTGTGTGTGTGTGTGTGTGTACCCTTATGGATGTAGGAAGTCAACATCAAGCTGCTTCTTCTACTGCTCTCTACCTTATTTGTTGAAGCAGGGTCTCTAACTGAACTTGGAGCTCAGGCATCTGGTTAGACTCCCTGGCCAGTAAGCCCCAATCATCCTCCCTCCTCTGCCTCCTCAGCACTGAGGTGACAAGCACGTATTGCCACCTCTGGTTCTTTGTACAGGTTCCAAGGATCCAAATCCAGGAGCCCATGCTTGTGTCATCCACATTTACTTATGGAGCCACCACCACCAACCCAGCCCTGCATTTCCCTTTAAAAAAAAAAAGCACCAGTAGCAGGAGTCTCCAAGGAATAGTGCTTGGCCTGGTCTGGCAAGGATGGGGGGTGGGGGTCATTCACCAGCAAGGTTTTTGGGAAATGTACCCCCTACCACACAAGCACCAGCAGGCTCTCTGGTATCACCATTATGACTGGCAGTGTTCCATGTCTTAAGAGTCAAGACAAAACAAATTTTCCAAGACAAAAAAATTCACCGTGTTTATGTATATTTGGAACCAGGAAAAGGAGGAGGAGAAACAGACCCGGAGGGCTCTAGGGATCACTTGTTGCAGGTACCACTTAATTGACTGATGGATCCAGCTGCACCATCATCTTCACCATGGAATTTCATGAGACTCTTTTACAAACAGAAGCAGCGCAACCCCGAAGAATCAGCTCAGCTGAGTCATTTGAGAAAATTGTATTTTAAAGGAGAAATAGCATATATCTACCACTGCATTTGGTGTTACAGCACAGCAAGGCAGCAGGAGAAGAATCACACAAATATGACAGTAAAAACGCCCACACCTTGTGGCCAATTCAAGATCAAAGTCAGTGTGTCCCTCCGAGTTTGGGGAAGTAACTAGCCAAGCCCAGAAATTGTTTTTCACTCACAGGTGGAAGTTTGAGACAGGTTTACATTTCTTCCCCAAAACTTAATTTACTATGAGCCCATTAGGAGAAGAGGGTATCTGAGGATGAGGAGGGAAGCAACATCTCAGGGTAGGATACAAGGATACAACAGTTTTTAGCACATCAGTCACACTCTATATAAGCTTGAGATTAATTCCCAGAATCCTTTGCACACTTATTCATTGCTTTGCTCTTCGAAATGAAGTTTTTTTCACCCCTGAGCCGACTCCATTGCGAAAGGATCTTTTCATTGATGTCTTCTCCAAAACTGGCTTTAGGAAAGCTAGTCCATTGCTCCCCTCCAGCCTGCTTGGGCAGCTGCTCAGCAGGATGAGAAAGTAATCAGGTTTCCCAGGCACCTGGTGATTTAGATGGGGAAGGAGGGTTAAAAGTTTATTCAACAGTAATGATTTTCAAAACCTTTATGGCTATGAAGTCACTATGTCTCACCTTCTTAGTGGTGAGAAATGTTGCTAAACCACAACATGTACTTAACATAGATAGCGTCTGGGTTACAATTGGCTTGTCTACCTTTTATTCTGTCACTCAGCATTTGCATTGAATATTCCACATAATAATCACATTGCCATTATTTTATAAGGCATATTGAAAATTCACTCGGGGGCTAGGAATGTGGTTCACTTGGTAGGGCACTGGCTAGCATACCCAAAGCCCTTGGTTCAGGCCCCAACACTACATAAACTGGGTAGGATGGCATACACCTGAAATCTCAGCACTTGGAAGGTGGAGACAGGGGGATAAGAAGTTTAAGGTCGGGGCTGGAGAGAAGAGTCAGTGATTAAGACCTCTGGCTGCTCTTCCAGAGGACTTGGATTCAATTCCTAGCACCCACAAGGCAGCTCACAACTGTCTGTAACTCCAGCATATCCAACATCCTCATATAGACATAAATAAATAATTAAAATTTTTTAAAAAGAAGTTTAAGATCATTTTTGGAAACTTAAAACTAAAAAAAAAAAAAATACTAAAATTTAGTGAGGTCTAGACCAGCCTGGGCTACATGACACCACTGTCTCAAAAGTTTCTATTGCCCTAAGTATGCATGGAAATTCCATATGGAAACCTGCCACTTTATATGCTAGTTTCAAAATTAAATTAGCTAAAAGAAATTCCCCCAGGCAAAACTCACCCAGTGTGACCAAACTCTAGGTTTGTCAAAGTACTGAACTTCTTTCTGGGCTGTTTGTGGCTACCTTCTTAGGTTTTCAGAAAGAGGTGTCAATGAATGACCCTGACACTGTCACCTTCTGGCTGAGGTTCTAGTCCTCATCATGGCTCAAGGCCTGGATAGTGCATCACAGTGCTGAGTGGTACAAGAAACAGATCCAGAACCTCAGAGCTCAAACTGGGCCCAAGGAACCTGCAGTCCAGCCCCACAGTGTGTGGATGAGGAAGCCAAAGCACCAGAGCCAAAGCCACGCTCTGGTCACAGCTGCTAACTGATCCAGGGCTCTGGTGGGAGCTGCTGACTCTTGCCAGGTCTTTCCCTTTCATGGCTTCAACAGAAGTCTAACAACTGGCAAAGTGCTAACCAAATCCTGTCCTTGATAAAGCCATCTCTGAGTGACACACTTTCTGTGCCTCCTCTTATTTTTGCCCTACAAAGAAAAGAGCTGCATGAAGCCAGCACCACTGGCTCCCTGGCTGGAGGTGAGGAGACCACATGCTTTCAGGTGACACTGTTCACCAGCTGATGGCTCCAAGCCCTGGTTTCTCAGCTCCAGTAGAACAACAGCACAAGCATTTTTCTAGAAATGGAGAGACATAGCACAAAGTAGAGCTTACAAAAACTTACACCTTTTGCTGTTTGGTGTAGGAGACAAGTTTGCCTTGATTTGTTCTGTTTGGGTGATGGGATGAAGCTTACAATGCATCAAACTCATTGGAACTCTTCACCCTATCTAGGTGAATAACTGGTCTTCAGAGCTCAAAGCTCCCAAGCAAACCTTCCTAATGGATGTGGGGGAAAGAAGATGTTCTCTCTCTCTCTCTCTCTCTCTCTCTCTCTCTCTCTCTCTCTCTCTTCTCTCTCTCTCTCTGTGTGTGTGTGTGTGTGTGTGTGTGTGTGTGTGTGTGTGTTGTTGTTGTTGTTGTTTTCTGTTTGATCTGGGAATAGCCAAAGACAGTTTCATAAATATTCGTTATGTTAAAAACCAATCAAAAACTCTGAGTTTAACACCATTCTGTTTTCCCCTGTATTAACATGATAGATAAATGCTGCCTATTTTAAATATCCAACAGGAGGGATTCATGTATCAATGCAGAAAGGAAGCAGCTGACTCTTTCCAGAATGCTCATGATACAGCCTTTATCCCACAAAAGGAAAGTGCCAGTGCTAGTTATGAGACCCTTAACTCATCCCTAAAAAGACCTCTGTGTACTGGGCTGATCTGAAGGCAGCTAGGCCAACCCGTCATCAGGATGCCACTGAGCCTAGCAGAAGGGCTCCATGAAGCTCTGAAGAAAATGATGAAATCCTGTGTGATAGGCTACATCATCACTCACCCCAAACAGTCAGGTTGCCATGAACACCATCCATGATATTACTGCCTGGCGGGGCTGTAAGGAGAACAGCATCCTCATGGGCAAAGGTAGAAATATGGGCAACATTGTGAAAGGAGAAACACTGCCTTATGGCCTAGGAGGTCTCTGCATACTTCAGAATAAAGAATTCTTAATTTAAAAACAGCTACAGACAAGTGCCTCTTGTTCCAAAGTGCAGTGAGAAAACCTCCTTTAGGAACAAAGAATAGAATGCAAGCAGTAAGACACTTGAGAAAATGTACCCATTTATGGATTGTGAGTCACCCTCTTGATCAATGCCTTGTCATAGAGGATCAATGAGTGAAATAGTGTTGAATGCTCATAGAAGGGAAAGGCAGAAGGGAGGCTTATTAAATAAACAGGAAATAGAAAAATGACAGACGTGAAGATCCACGAGAAGACCGATTATATAAATAACTAGATCACGGTGCTTTTAAGGAGTTGTCACTTGGAATTTCTGTGGCCTCTCTTTATCCTAAAACTAGTTCCTCAAATTATGATGAGCTCAGTAATTACACCGTGACAGGTTAAATTTTAGTGAAGCAAAGTTAAAGCACACAGTGGCATTAACAACCAAGGATGTTTTAACATTGTAAAGATAATGACATAAAACAAAGACGGATGACATAGAAGGGATTTAAACACCCCAAAGAAAGGCATTTGTTTTTCTGAATGTCTTGAGCAGCTCCATCAATACTCTTGAATAAATACATGCGTAAATATCCTAGGCAATATTTCATTGGAATCTAATATGTTGCCTACATTCTTCACCTGAAAAAGAGCCCACATTTTGGTAAAATTAGGAAATTTTCTGCTTCTGAAAAACGACCAATGCAATTTCAATGCAAAATATTTACTATGATTAAGAGTGGATATATGTGGAATAAATGGATTGTCATGGGCCAAAATGAATATTTTATATTGGAACAGCCATTTCCACATGCAGGATGCAACCCCCAAATAATTCACAAAAAAATTAGTGTATTCCAGGGCTGGGAGAGATGACTCAGCTGTTAAAGGCTAGACTCACAACCAAAAATTAGTATATGCAAGAATTGCCTATTGTCACATATAAATTTCTGTCTTACTAATCTCATGAAGCTGTTTACACATACTTTTCTCTAAAGGTCTAAAATAAAATGAATTTTTGTCACATATTTCTTAAGGTTCTTTTGAATTTTGGTATTCCACCACCCCACTCACTGATCTAGCCATCAGAAACAGCAGTGAACCCCTTACCTTGGAAGAGAGAACTGGATAACCCCAAAACATGTGCACTGTGGACAGCGACAGAACCAAGATGAGGTTGAGTTTTAACGAGCTGCAGAGTAGAAAAGACAAAAGCTCTGGTTAAATCTCACATAAGCAAATACAAGTTTTAAGAACATACAAAAATTCAACAGTACTCTCGGAAGAAATAAGCAGTTCTTTACCTAGTCATTTTGGATTTTCTGAGATCTGCACAGATGGTTTTTTATTGCCAGATTCCTCACACTGGCTGTCTGATCCTCCTTGGGTGGCTCTTTTATATCGGAAAAGTTCAGAAGTAAAAATACCACTGAGATCCATCCTGTGTGAGTGGATGGCCTGGCTGTGGCCTTTTGTGCTTGTTAAGTAAGAAAAGGACAGTAACATGGATGCTGTCACTGAGTTACCGGGGGTTGACTTCATTCAAGTTTGCCATTAAGAATGCCCTTCAAATACTCAGTCCCCCCTGTGACATGGTGTCCTGGAGCCTCAAGAGAAACTTTAAGTATTGTTTTTAGCTGGGAGTTTAAACACTTAAAAAGGATGACAGTGTTTCCTTGAATGTCAGAGACTAATACAAGTGAAATCACCAAGGGACTCAAGAGTGACTACACAAATGATGCAGGCAGGTCAGCTGTCTACTCTCCATTTCCTTCCTTCAGAACTTCAACTGTCAAAGCAAAACAAATGACACATCTGTTGTCTCTGGTCCCCAAGTCAAGGAATGACACTGTCTGTCCTTTTCTGTAGACACTGTTGAAGTCCTGTGTCCAGACTTTGGTGAGCCTCTTCATTTATCCTTCCTCTCCTCTCCAGGAGCAGAGCCTCCCAGTAGCCTGGCTGCTCAGGAGTCTGGTTTCCCCTACACATCAGTGGGCAAGGGTGTTAGGAACTTGATTCTGTGGCATTAAGCAGGGACAGATGTTGCTGAGGGCCACAGTGGAAGAAAATACCAAGGGAGGTGCTTCTGCTGTTGCTTCTGAAATGGTGCCAATGTCTTTCATTACAATCCAAAGATGGGAGATGGCTCAGTTGACAAAGTGCTTGCCACACAAGCATAAGGATCCAGGTTTGGACTCCTAACAACCACATAAAAAAACAGGTGCAGTGATGCACATTTGTGACTCCAGTGCTGGTGAACTGGAGACAAGCAGAACTCTGGAGCTCATGTCCAGCTAATAGACTAATGAGCCTCTGAATGATGAGTGGCCCTGTCTCAAATGTAAGGTAGAAAGTAACTGAGTAATAGCAACTTCACATTTAAACACACATGCAGTGCTTAAATGTGCACCCTCCCACCCACCCCCCCACACACACAAAGCAACGGAAGAAAATCTTTTCCTCTTCAAGATCCTCACCTTTTGGAGGGCAAAGATAGGTATCCTGAGTCTGGGACATAGCTACTTGTCACAGCTACATTCACTCCATTCTCTTGGTAAAGGTCTCTCGGTATGACTTTCAGGCAACTGTCAATCATAGTACCAGTGTGACTACAACAAGGACAAGGAGATGACCCAGCTCCTGAGAGAACAAGACTAGAGCCATGCCTGAGGCCTGGGGCAAGTGTCCCAAACACTGCCGTTGAGAGCTCTTTGGAGGACATCATGCAGACATTGGGAGACAGAGGGGGCACAAGGAATTGAGGGTATGTGTTCTCTTTTGGTTGTTCCTTAAGACCAGCTAACACTCAACGCACATGCACACACACACCAAAAACAACAACAACAAAAACAAAATAGAGAAAAAAGAGCTTATATCCAGCAGCAACCTTTTGTTGACTGATGAGCAATAGACTGGTTAGATCTGGGAAAGCGCTTGCTGACAGATTCCGAACAGACTCAGCTATACTTAGTCTCTGTACATGTACTAAAGCTAAAACCAGAAAGAGGACCAGAAGAAGTTTGTTTAAGGGTCATGCAAATGCCACATCACTTCCCTTCTTCTTGGATTTGGCAGGAGACTAGAGATTTCTTCAATAGGAAAAGATTAGCTATAGCAGAGTCCTAAAAACAAAGGCACAACTAAATGCCATAACCCATGGGTCTGTCTCTAATGTGGCTCAGCTCCTAGCACACTTCCTGAAGGTCCTCCACCATCAAAACAGGTGACAGAAGACCCTTTTCTGAAGCATCTGCCCAAGACAAAAGTAGAGAGCTGCAGGAACTTCAGGGATGCTGAACAAAACCATATCAGCTGACTGTGGGATGCTAACCTCCCCTGTTGCCAGCTCTGGTAACACAAAATTCTATTGGGAATATTTTTAGTACCTGATCTTAAATATACGTACATGACCAAGACAGAAGTACAATAAATAAAGAACACCTACAGAGCTATACCCCAGCCAGAAAAAAAGAGGATAAAAGACAGCAACACGAAAAATTGTGAAGTAATGAAAGAAACAAGAAATACAAAAATTGTAAAGGGGAAAAACTTAAAGAAAACAACTTGATATTCTCAGAAGGAAGACAGAATATATTGTATCTATGAAACAAGAAAAGAAAGTTATATAAAAGGAAAACTGGAGATGACAAATTCTCTAATGAAACTTAAATGAAAGGAAACTTACAAGTATTGAAAAAGAAGGTTAACTAAGTCTTCTAGACATTCAATTAAAAAGACAAAAGAGAAAGTTTGTGGTGCTAGAAGAGTAAGACCAGCATGATTCCACACAGACGTGGTAGAAATTCTACAAAAGAGGGCAGAAGGAATGAGAAAGCAGAGAATCCATGAATAAAATATCATTTCTCCCAAAGTTTTCCAGGGAGAAAGGACTCAGCCTTACCTAACAGAATCAATAAAACTCACCCCATCCAAAAGCACACCACCACAAGATTTCAGAAAATTGGGTCCAATCAACTTCTAGATTACCTACAAAAACTCAATTCACTAATACATTTGAACTTCTCAAAACCTCTACTGAGGAAGTAGAAGACAGTGAAACAATGCTTTCCAAATTACTATTTCCAAGGTAGAATTGGAATCCAATAATTCAGAATTTATTCCTCTTCATTAACTGTAAGGCTATAATGAATATTTTTGTATGTTTAAGACTTCAGAACAATACTTCCCACAAACATTTTCTCAGAAAGCTACTTTCAGGATATGGTCCACCAAAGTGCATAAAACTACAAAGAAGAAGATGAGGGAACTGGCAAGAGGCGAACACAGGAGATGAAGGAATTCCCAGATGGCAATCAAGAGTGGTCCCCAGTTCTATCTGTATACCAAACCATTGGGATGGGATAGAGGGCTCTGAATGAGACATCTGAAAGAGGATAAAAGCCAAAGAAGGACTAAAACCTTGTAAGGAGAATGAGAGCCCTGGAGAATTGGAGATGGGGTAGTGATGAGTACATAGCAACCCAAGCAAAAGAAAGAGAGAGATTTATTCACTCCAGGGAAACTGATGTCTCATGTGAAGGAAAATAGTAAGCTAACTACTTGACTCCACTAGGAGGACATGTGTGCAATCTTAATGACGTTATAACCGAGGGGGCTTCTAACCCCAAAGTAACTTAACTGTCCTGAAAGTTATTTCGTGCATGAACACGTGTCTGGTAAAGTGGATCATCTAATTTCTGTAGAGGAAACTCAAGATATAATGTTGAGAAATGAAAATTCAAACCACACTGTGTATTCAGAGATAAATACAAAGCTAATCAGCTTTAAAAGGTTGAAAGTGGTGGCTCTGGAGGAGGAAACTGAACTGGAAATGGGTTATTATCATAAAGTGCTTCCTTGGATGATTTGACTCAGTAGAGTGTACTGTTAGCTATGATGAAAGTAAAGCTTTGAGATTTTGCAACATTATGGAGTAGTTATGTCTGGAGACAGCAGGGGTCATCTTTACTGCTGCATAGGAAAAGACTGCTTGATTTAAAAGAAAAAAGCCCACACCATAAATCCAAGGAATGGAAAGGGAAAGAAAAGGAATAAAGGACAATGGACAGAAGGGGAATGGGCGAGTGAAAAGAAGAGAGATATCATGGATGGATGAAGAGAAATGGAGAAAGATGAAAAGAGGTAAAAAAGATTGGTATGAAGAGATAAACAAAAAGGAATTTGAGATATATGGAGAAGAAAATGAGAAGGTAGGTAAAAAAGAGATGAAGAAAGAAGAAAACTTAAGTGTATGGCTCTTCAGTCAACATTCACTTGTGGAGGAAACAACAGGAGGCATCACCTGCAGCTCCTTTTCAAATTCAGCTGAGCATCCCTCTTGACATAGTGGCCATCCTCTAAACCCAGGAGACAACCTTTATATGACTAGCCTTGGTTCTCGATGGGACACACCTAGGAAAAGGGAGCCTTACCTAAGGACGGACTTTTATCGGTTGGCCTGTGGGCATGTCTGTGGGGTATTTTCTTAATTGACAGTTGATGTAGGAAATTCCAGTGTACTATGGGTAGTGCCATCCTTAGTCAGTTGGGCCTGGTCTATATCAGAAAGACAGTTGAATGTGATACTGGGAGCAAGCCAATAAACAGAGTTCCTCTGTGGACTCTGCTTCGGTTCCTGCCTCCAGGATCCTGCTTGAGTTCCTGCCCCAGCTTTCCTCAAACTCTCTTCTCCCCCAAGTTAGTTTTGGCCAGTATCTTATCAGAGTAACAGAAAGCAGGTTAGGAGGCCTGTCACCATGACTCAGGCATGACTCTTTCTGCATTGGCAGCTGACACACAGAGTCATAGATACGATAATGTGATGAGCATGTTAAATGAGTCCTTCGAGGCCTGTGTCTACCAATTCTACCTTTTACAGGTATTTCAGGTTCCTAGATCCCACCATGCTATGCCTGGGATTGACAGAGGGGTGTAGCCAGCCCACACCAGACCACTGCCAACAGCATAAGTGAAAGTTAGCAGCAGGTAACTGTGTAAAGGGCACTTAGCCTGCCGTTTGTCCCCTGAAAACATATTTTTGTGTTCATCCACTATGCTCTGGGCCCTATAATAGAAGCTGTGACTTGGATTGATTGTGACACCCTCAGTCCTGTCTTGTCCTCAGGGAATTCCCAGCTTAGATTCAAAAACAAGATTTGTTTTCTGATCCCAAGCTTATTAAAAACAGGTTTCAGGTGGGCAGCTGTTTCCAAGTGGATGAGCACAATATGCTCATGGCCTGAGTTCTAGGCCAGGACTAAGAGCCCAGCACCTGAGCATCCCAATGCCCCAGAACTCCAGCAATCTTCCTGCAGCCCAGCTTCTTATGGCTAAGAAGCAGAGTCTTCTGTTCCTCAATCTGGGCCAAGAATCAGAAGTCCTAACTCGGCTGCAGAGTACCTCTCTAGCTGTAAGATTTTCCTTTCCATAGCTTTATGTGGGGAGGAGAGAAAGAGAATGTTGAACTCTAAGTGCATGTAAATGTCAATTGTGCATCCAAGAGGAGGGAGAGAAGTAGAGGGGTGTCAGCCTGGCACAGGCCTCCGGGGATCTCTTTAGATGACGAGTCTCATAGTATGATGTCTCCGGCAGACAGGGAGGGTGCCATGTGCCAAGAACACTGTCAACACAAAAAGCAAAGGTTAGTGCCAACTCAGCCCTGGAACTCACCAGCCCTCTCTTCAAAAGAGCACTACCCTGTCTGTCACACTGGAATTGTCTAAAAGTCACCAGAGTCCTATGCATGTGCTTCTCCCCAGCATTAGAGTCAAAGCAGAGAAAAGGAACCGGTGCTTTTTGACTTTTGCTTCTCACTGGTTGGCTCAGAAACGTTTGGATGTGTCTGCATCTCTTGATGTACATCTCCCATTGGAAGTTTGAGGTCATCCATTAGAAATCCTGTGGACAGAAGCCACTGAGGTCTCTGCTTTAATTCCAAGTGCTTTGTGTTAAAGCATCAAGAAGTCTCCTTTGGAACCAGGTTTATTACTTCTGGCTCTAGAAACTTACCAAAACTAGGACTTAGAAAGATGTCTTATTTATTCCATGTTAAAAATAAGAGACAGACAAACAAACAAAAACCAGGAAAGGTTATCAGTTCGGTACAATGGAAGACTTTGCTGGTTTTAAAAAAACACTCTGCAATAGGTCTCAGTGCCTCTAATTATAATATACATTGGGTCCCACATCTTTCTGCATGTATGGAAAAATCAATTTCATTTTACTGCTCCTTAATTCATATAACTGCAATATTCTGAAAGTGTAATTAAAAGACAGAATATGTTCAAATACACTTAGTGGTTTACAACAGAGTAGCAAGAGGCTTGGGTGAAGCTGAGATTAACTTATTGAAGTCAGTCATTGCTCTGGCTCATTACTGCTCCTCAGTGTTTTGCTATAATTTCCGTGCATCCAACCTGAAGAGCTGGCACTGAGCATCAGTGTTCTTTCTGTAGAAATAAGACCTAGGAGATGGTGAGACTCGTCATGGTAGAATAAAAGGTGCAAACCACTCTCCCTAGTTGTTTTACACTGTGGTCCTTCAACTCAGAAGTTTTGACATTTGGGCCTGGACATTCTTGTGGTGTGTGTGTGTGTGTGTGTGTGTGTGTGTGTGTGTGTGTGTGTGTGTGTTTATGTGTGTGTGCGTGCTCGCACACCCAGATATATATGTTCTCTTTCTAAAATATTTATTTTTATTTTTGTTTTAGATGGTTTGCCTACTTGTGTACCCAACTTGTGTGCAGTTCCCACAGAGTCCAGAAGAGGGTTCAGATCCCATGGAAATTGCGTTACAGTGTTGGTAAGTCATCACATGGATGCTGGTAACTAAACCCCAGTTTCCTAGAAAATCACCCAGTATTTTTAACTACTGATCTACCTTTCCAGCCCCTTAAGCTGAATATCTTATTTATTGATACAGGGTCTTTCATTGACCCAGAGCTTGCAGATTGGACCAGGCTAACTGGCTGTAAGCTCCAGATATCTGCCTCTCCAGCTCTGGGATTACAAATGTGCATCACCATGCTAGACTTTTTATGTGGGTTCTGGAAGTCAAACTCAGGTCTTCATTTGTGTGCTGCAAGCTCTGCACCAATAGAGCCATCTCTCAGCCCTCTGGGCTGGCATTCTTGATTGGGGAAGGTGCTTGCACACATACTTTATTGTTTTAAGAAGCATTCCTCCAACCCACTAGATACTGCTACCCCAGCAGTGACAAATAGAAACCTCTCCAGAAATGGCCAAATGTCCTCAGGGAAGCAGGTACAAAGCCCATGTCCCCACCCTCCTAGTTAAGAGCCACGTCCTGCCCATGAGATTGACACTCCAAGTAGGCATGTAATTAACACAGTCACAACAGAGAAGCATGTCTGCCTGCCTCCTCCCTCCCTACCTACTTCCTTATGTCCTTTATGCAAGTTCTCATTATGTAGCCCTGGCTGGTCTAGAATTTGACCTGGAGCCAAGCTGGCCTCAAACTCATAAAAACGCTCCTATCTCTACCTCTTGGGTTCTGGGAATGCTTTACTTTCTTGATTATTCATAAACTAAATAGTGAGCTGGGCGTTGGTGGCGCACGCCTTTAATCCCAGCACTCAGGAGGCAGAGGCAGGCGGATCTCTGTGAGTTCGAGACCAGCCTGGTCTACAAGAGCTAGTTCCAGGATGGCCTCCAAAGTCACAGGGAAACTCTGTCTCGAAAAACAAAAAACAAAACAAAACAAAACTAAATAGTGAAATTTTTTTGTTCGTCTGGTCTTGGATTCACTGAAATATGTTACTTATTTGTGAGGTAATACATGTAGCAGTCATGGCAAATGGCTTATATGTTGATTGAATAATTAGTGACAAAATATGCTATTAGGTTTTCTTAGTAGCATATATTATTAGTTACAAACTTTTGCATATGGTCCTGTTTTTCTTAACCCTTGGGTTTTTGTTGTTTTTCCTACTCATACTCTAAATTTGCTTCTGAGAAGGTAGATGATGCTCTGTGATCAGTGTAGGAGAGCATTCTGTTTCAGGAGCCTCATTGACCAATGAAAGGTCTCTGCCAAAGAATCCTTAAACATCTGGGTAACAATAGCTGGATCATTCTGCATAAGTAAGTAGACTTTGCAAGGGCTCACTGTGGAAAGAGAAAACCTATTGCAAGGGATCATGCTCAGGCCAAGACGGAACAGTCTCTAAAAAGCATTTTCTAGAATGTTCTATAATAGCAGATGAAAGTTCTATGTGTGGACTGATCTGTCAAACAATCAACAGGACCCATAGTATGCTGAAGTCTACAGCACCAAGCAAATTCTACAAAGATGAAATGCCAGAGAGAAGGAATGCCAATGTCAGGGTGGCCTGAGGCAGCATTTACCAGAACTCTGTCTTCACAGTGATGGGATCAGAGCCCCAGAGTATCTAAAGCCCTGCAAGTGGCTCTACCTTGCTACTTCTAGTGTCATTTGATAGTTATAGCAAGTTCCCATCTTGCAAGGAGAGTGTATCAGGACTGGGCATCTGGACTTCATTCTACCATCAAAGGATCAGAGCAGAGGAGAGATCTCGTCAGAGTTGCATTTTTTGTTTGTTTATTTCGAGACAGGGTTTCTCTGTATTGTTTAGGAGCCTGTCCTGGAACTGGCTCAGTAGACCAGGCTGGCTTCGAACTCACAGAGATCTACCTGCTCTGCCTCTCGAGTGTTGGGATTAAAGGTGTGTGCTACCAACACCCGGCCAGAGTTGCATTTTTTAAAATTTAAATTCTTTAATTACTACTCATATTTACATATCATCCCCCTATTCCCTCACCCTCCCATCCTCCTATGTTCCCCACCAAACCCTCCAGCCCATCCCCCAACTCCTCCCCAGGGATAGTGAGGACCTCCACCAGGGACCTTCAAAGTCTGTCATATCGTTTGGAGGAGGGCTTAGGCCCTCCTTGCTGTATCTGGGCTGCAATAATATCCCTCCATAGGGAATGGGCTCCTAAAGTCCATTTGTGTTCTAGGGTTAAAGACTGGCAACTGGGCGTTGGTGGTGCACACCTTTAATCCCAGCACTTGGAAGGCAGAGGTAGGCAGATCTCTGTGAGTTGGAGGCCAGCCTGGTCTACAGAGTGAATGCCAGGATAGGCTCCAAAGCTACACAGAGAAACCCTGTCTCAAATACCAAAAAAAAAAGACTGGTCCCACTGTTAGAGGTCCCATAGACTGTCTTGGCTTCCTACCTGGCACCCACATTCAGAGGGCTTGGTTCGGTCCAATGCTGTTTCCCCAGCTTTATGACTAGGGTCTCCATGCTCTCACTAGGTCAGGTCAACTGTTTCTGCGGGTTTCTGCAGCACCGTTTTGACTCCTTTGCTCTTCTCTCCTCCCTTTCCACAAATGGATTCCAGGCGAATGGCGTATGGTTCAGTGCTTAGCTGTGGGTGCCTGTTTCTGCTTCGAACAGCTACTGGATGAAGGCTCTAGGAATGGTTACCAAGGTAAGCACCAATCTCTTTATAGGGGAAGGGCATCAATGGCATTTTCTCCACTACTACTTGGATTCTTAGTTGGGGTCATCCCTGTGGATCCCCTAACATTTCCCCTGTGCCAGACCTCTCTCCCTAAACCTGTACTGTCTCCCTCTATCAAGACATCTCCTTTCTGATCCCAAGAGAATATTGCATAGTCTCTCTAAGAAGGGGAGGGGGACAAGAACCCCTGAACAAAGTGGGAGCATGGGGTGGGGGTGGAGAGGAAGAAGGTGGGAAGGGAAGAAGGGGAGGGGAAGGAGAACAAGAGGACTGAGACGGGAGGAATAGAGGAGGGCAAGAAAGGAGATGCATTTTTTTAATGGCCAGAAACAGAGGAAATGGCTAGCTCAGCACGTGGGCAGAGAGGGTCCTCAGTAGGCAATGGGATGATTCACCTGAGAGGAGGGGACAGGGCCCAGGTTGGTGCACCACAGGTGGAAGCAGATGAATGAGTGTGTTTATACATTGGCTGTGTGGGCGTGATGAGATGCTTGGAAAGGGCTGGCTTCTTCATCAGCTCACTGTACTTACTCAAAAATATGCCGTCTCCAAAATGTCACCTCCACACCTGGCCTTAGCAGTCCTCCCCCATGCTTCTTTTTCTACTATCCCTGGTCTCCTCCAGGGACTCTGGAGCACTAGGTCTCATGTCTCTGCTTTACCTCCTTGATGCCCACCTAACTATGCTCTGACCATGTCCTTACTCCCCCATCTCTTCTTTGACCACCTCTTCACCCCTCAACCCTACTTTGAGCACCTCCACATCCCTACCTCTGCTCTGAGTACCTCCACACCCCTATCTCTGCTCTGAACACCTCCACACCCCTACTTCTGCTCTGAGAACCTCCTCAACACCCACCACTCACTGGAGTCTTTCTTCCTTTATCACTTAGCACAGGAATCCCCTGCTTAGGTGGAAAACCTTAGCCTCCCACATGACCCTGTCCTGAGACTGCAAACAGGGTGGAAAACATACCCAGCCCCCTACCACCTGGGGTCTGAGACTGGTTGAGATCACACATTAGCCAAGTCCCTCTCTCCCATTTGATATCTTTGTGACCTCTGTCATACAATCTAAAATCTCATTCTCTTACCTTTGTCATATAGTATAGGTCACATATTTAACTAAGCCTACTTACTAAAATGTTCAAGAGTAGATATCTGGCTTTGTCTGGAAGGGCTGATTCTTCTTCCTTTGGTTCCCAAAGTTGTGCTTCCTGTCTGCTGCCACAGTGTTAATAAATCTTGTACCTGAAGGACAATTTGATTCAACATCTTTTTTAGCCCCCTTTCTCTTCCCCCTCCCCCACACATCCACTATCATAATTGTTTCCTGATAGCTTTCAACTCTCCATCCAACACAACTGTCAACATTGTCTCTGCATCCATTTTGAGTGAAGCCATGTTACCCAATGACTGAGATCCCTCAGGTATCACCACAGGAATATGCTACATTTCCTAGTAAATATTCATGGCTACAGATCTTTCTTCCTGGGTCACACATCAACTGGGTCCAACTTGCCTACCCAGAGGAAATAGCCTTTGTCACATAAGTCATAGATGAACTAAGCCTGCTTCTCTACCATGAAAGACTCCTTCTTTCTTGAAAACCTTAAAAGAGGATATCTTGTTTTACCTGGGTGTGTGTGGGACCATTTCAGACTCCCCATCATGTTGCCCAAGGATGTGAACCATGTTGCTGTTTGGGTTAACAGCATCTTGCCTAAATAATGATTCACCTCAGAGTCTTTCTCTCAGGCCTCCTCTCCTCTCCTCTCCCTCCCTCAGAATGCTAAGTGTGGCTGTTTCCTGCCTCTGGGAACTGATATTGGATAAGTATTTGGAAAGGTGCTTTAGGTACCAGGAAAGCATCCTGGGTTGAACAGCTAGCTGATCAGAGCAGCCTGTGCCAGGCAATTAGAGCCAGGAGGAACCGTGTGCTTGAAGGAAGAGCGGCGTGGTATAGACAAAGATGTGAGGTGGGCTGAGCACAACTGGCACGACCAAAGGAAGATGCTGTGCCCCTGGCTTGGGTTATGATGGTGGCACAGGGGAAAGCCAATGAGGTGAGCGAGGCAAAGCCCGAGTAATGGCCAGGTCTCTCCAGAGGTTTGTGTGCTGCTGAGAGATGATCTGAGTCAAGAACAAGGCCCTGCTGGGAGTACCAAATGTTCCCCTGCTAATTCTCAGAGGAACTGCAGGTGACTGAGACCAGGGGAACAACCTGTATAGCACTGCATCACAAGCATCTCAGTGCTCAAGGATATGAACCAGAGCCATAGCTGGACCCCAGCATTAATGTCCAAGGTCATTCTCCCGATGCCCCCAGCCAGGACCCCACACATCTGTGCTCAAGGAAGGCAAGAACCTGCAGAGATCACTGCCAGCTCCCAAGACTCAGACCTGCCTTCCTTCCTGCTTCCACCTGGAGCCTCAGGTCATCTCCTAAGCACGGTCACACACAAAGTAGGTGGCAGGGTAAGGAATGGTCCCTAGTGGGCCTCTAAGATCCAAACGGGCCCTATTGTCTCATAAGCGCACCTGAAAGCTTTGAGGAAAACAAGCCCCAGGACTGCTGAGGGGAGAAGCAGGGCTCTGAGAGCCAACCTTCCAAGGAGGCAGCCTCCTTGCAGGCCTCAATACCACTCATCTTAAATCCCATCTCTTATCAGGGATGAAACTGCTAAATGTGCCCTTCCTTCACATTTTCCCTTCATCTATATATTCTCCTATCTAAATTTTACTGGGGCTGTAGTTATTTTCCAGCTATGTACCCATTCAAACTTTACAATCTTTTATTAGGGTTGTATTCATGGATAAATAAGTCCCAGGCACTTGAAACTTTATCTACGGGAAGCTTCTGCTTTGGCTTCCAAAATGCTCCTGATCTCCAGCTATAATAATCAAGTCATTATCCCTGAAAGATAGGCTTTTGAGTTTCAGACCCTGTGGAGGTGAAGATGGATGTCTACATAACTCACACACTTGCTATTCTGTGGAAATTTTAAATGCTTCTGAATTAGTTGAGTCATAACAGTGAAGCTATCATAAAAATTAAGTATATTTAATTTTTCTATAAAAATGAACACTACTAGAGCTGAAGAATTGGCTCTGCACCTAAGAACACTTACTGCTCTTATGTTGAGTGGTCAAATTCACTTCCCCAAACTCACACTGGGCAGCTCACAACCACCTCTAACTCCAGCTCCAGAGGACTAGACACCTTCCTCTGGCCTCCACACATGCATGCACATGCACATACTCATACTCACACACATACACACACACACACACACACACAGAGAGAGAGAGAGAGAGAGAGAGAGAGAGAGAGAGAGAGAGAAAATAATTCTTTAAAATATCAACACTATTGTTCAATTTCAAATATGAAATTGATGCTAAACATTGCTTGGCCATGGTGTGTGTTACGTTTTTAGGTGTGTGTAGTTTAGGCATACATGTGTGTTTACAAATGTGCATATATACAAGTGTGAGTACACAAAGAGGCCAGAGGGGCTTCCTCTCATCTCTTTTTCCACCTTAGTTTTGAGACAGTGTTTCTCACTAGACCTGGACCTCACTTACTTAGCTAGACTAGCTGGCCAGGGAACTTCAGGGATGTTCCTGACTCTTTCCTACCACCAAGCACTAAAAGTAGATGTGTGCATTGCCACAGCCAGCATTTACATGGGTGCTGAGAATCCAAGCTGGAGTCCTCATGCTTGTATAACAAGCTCTTTACTCATTGAGCCATCTCCCGAGACCCAGGTGTATTGTTAAAGATCACGATGTTATCTAAAATTACACTACCACTATACTTGTAGGCTAGACTATTCAAATGTAGTCTCTTGCCTATGAAAATGTCAAGGGCATTGGGCCAGTGTTTTAAGCACTTAATGCCCTCTTAAATAAACATAAAGTTGCTAAGCTCAAGAAAAGCATCCCATTTGCTTTAAAGACACACTATTTCTCTATTGTTAAATATTTTCTGAGAAACATTAGAAATACAGGGTAGATGTGGCCAGAAGGAAAGATTTTAAACCTGACAGTTTGTAGGTAGAGACGAGGAGGATTTGGGGGTCAGGAATGCTATGCCAGGAAATCTCATCCTTCTGTGTATGAAGTCAACACAGGGGAGCAGCCCACTCAGGACTGCAAGAGCAGAGTGGGAATCAGGAATGGCTTGTCTTTATTCTTGTCCTTTACTTTGGCCAGCTAAGGTTCAGAGATGCCAGGTTCATGCAATTCACCTCCAGGAATGGAGGGGATTCTGTGGCAGCTACTGCCTGCCTTTGTCTTTCTGCTGCAAGAAGAGCAAGAGGGTCTAAAAACAAAAGGCTCAGTGGATAGAAGGTTTGTTGTACAAGTATGAGGGCCTGAGTTCAAGCCCTAGCTAGCATCCATGTATAAAATAATTAAAGACATCTCATTTGATGGTGGGTCCCCTAGTTAAGCAGCCCTGGTTAATCGAGGGCATTTGTTAGAGTGACAACTCTATCTTTGTGTGTTTCTCTGGCAGCCTCCTGCTTCATCACAGAGGAATCTGGATACGATAGTATTTCCAACGAGCTGGCTAGGGTTCCTTGGATCTATAGAATCATAATTATGGGTAGGTAAAGAGAGACTCTTCCAGACCTTGAGTGCCCAAGCCCTGGGAGCCAGGGTGGTGGATGCAGATGCTAGAATCCAGGCTCCAGAAGCCAGAAACAGAGCTGTAGGCACTTGGGCTACATGCTTACTGCACCAAGTTTTGACAAGCAACTAACACTTGGCAGCTGCTCTAATTCTCGGCATCCAGGAGCACTGACTTTTGGCAGCAGCTGCCAAGAAAGTTCCTGCCATGAGCTAGTGTTTCTTGAGCAGGGCTGTCCATTGTAGGCCTAGCACTGGCCCATTCTATTCTCTCCCTGTCCTGACCACCCCACTACACCATGGTTTTCTTGCCCTATCCTTTGTAAAGAGGCCTCCCTTCCCTTGTTCTGGCTATCCCAGCTAGGGCAAAGGCCTCTCCCTTCAGCTGCTATCTACCTTGTCATTTGAATGATATGTATCTTCCACACAGGCTCATGTGTTTGAATACTAGGACCCTGTGGTGATATATTGTTTATGATCTTATAAAGCTACTGGGGATCAAAATGCAAAGCTAATCACAGTCATAGAGCCAGGCAGTGGTGATGCACACCTTTAATTCCAGCAGCCATTCTAGCTAGCCATGGAGGCCAGGCAGTGATAGCATATACCTTTAATCCCAGGACTCAGGAGACAGGCAGGTAGATATTTGTGAGTTTAAGGCCACCTAGGGTTTTACAAGAGTGAATCATCCTAAAAGAGTAACAGAGCTCATGCCTTTAATCCAAGCACTTGGGATCACACACACACACACACACACACACACACACACACACACACACACACACACCTTTAATCCCAGCAATAGGGAGATGGAGACAGAAGAAATGAATGGCTGGGCAGAGAAATGAATATAAAGTGGGAGGAGACAGGAACTCAGAAGATTGCACTCTGAAGATTGATGAAGCCAGGATCACCCTTTCAGTCTGAGGTAGAGGTAAGAGCTAGTGGCTTAGAGGCGTTTTCTGGTCTTTAGCTGAATCCCAATATCTGTCCCTGGGTTTTCATTATTTGTGTTACAGTCCCCAGCTCTTAGAACTTCTTGGGAAGGATTAAGAAGTGAGGCTTTGTTGGAGAAGGTGTGTCACTGGGAGCAGACTTTGAAGTTACAGGAGACTCCATTCAGGACCTTTCAGCTTTTCAGTTTCCATGAAGAAGTCAGGTGTAATTCTGACAGGTTTGCCTTTATATGTTACTTGGCCTTTTTCCCTTGCATTGGGAGCATGGGGGAAGGGGAGAGGGAGCTAGGAGAATGAGAAGGGGAGAAGAGGCAGGGTGAGGAGAACATGAGAGCAGGAAGGTTGAGTTGGGGGAAGAATAATAGAGGAGGGCAAGATAAGAGATACCATAATAGAGGGAGCCATTATAGGTTTAAAGAAAAATCAGACACTAAGGAAATGTCCAGAGATCTACAAGGATGACACCAACTAACAATCTAAGCAACAGTGGAGAGGCTACCTTAAATGCCCTCCCTTGATAATGAGATTGATGACTAACTTCTATGCCATCCTAGAGCCTTCATCCAGCAGCTGATGGAAGTAGAAGCAGACGCCCACAGCTAAACACTGAACTGAACTGGAATCCAGTTGCAGAGGAGGAGGAGTGATGAGCAAAGTGGTCCAGACCAGGCTGGTGAAACCCACAGAAACAGCTGACCTGAACAATGGGTAATTCTTGGTCCCCAGACTGATAGCTGGGAAACCAGCATAGGACTGATCCAGACCCCATGAATGTGGGTGTCAGTGAGGAGGCCTCAGAAATCCATGGGGCCTCCTATAGTAGATCAGAACTTATCCCTAGCATAGGAATGGACTTTGGAAGCCCATTCCACTTAGAGGGATACTCCCTCAGCCTAGACACATGGGGGAGGGCCTAGGCCCTATCCCAAAGGATATGACAGACTCTGAAGACCCCCCCGTGGAAGGCTTCTCTCTCCCTGGGGAGCAGAAATGGTATGGGATAGGTAGGGTGTTAGTGGTGGGTAGGGGAGGAGGGGAGGGAGAGGGAACTGGGGTTGACATGTAAAACAAACTTGTTTCTAATTTAAATTTTTTAAATTTGACAAAAAAAAACCCAAAACCCCATTCCCAGCATGCTCATTCTCTCTCTGCCTTCTCTTGTGGATCAAGATCTGAACTCCAGCTGCTGCTTCCACTATGCCTTTGCTCTTCCATCGTGGCCTCTGACCCTCTTGGAAATGTACACCTGATTAAATACCTTCTTTTCAAAGTTGCCTTGTCATGCTGTTTTGCCACAGAATTTATAAGTAACTAAGACATACCTCTCTCTCTGGGAGCAGCAGGAAGGCTGCTGTAGAGCTGGGGGAGCTGGCTGAGGCTCTTTCCAGCTACAGAAACAGTAAGACTTACTTCCTGTTCTGTGGTTCCCCACTCTCATGCACAAAGTCAATGGAAAAGTTCTTCAGGGACTGTCTTAGTTAGGGTTTCTATTGCTGCAACCAAACACCATGCCCAAAAAACAAATCGGGGAGGAAAGGCTTTATTTGGCTTACACTTCCATTATTGCTGTTCATATTGAAGGAAGTCAGAACAGGAACTCAAACAGGGCAGGATCCTGAAGGCATGAGATGATAAAGAGGCTATGGAGGGGTGCTGCTTACTGGTTTGCTTCTCATGGTTTGCTCAGCCTGCTTTCTTATAGATAGATCCCAGGACCAGCAGCTCAGGAATGGCACCACCCACCATGGGCTAGATGCCCCCCACACATTGGTTACTAAATGAGAAAATCCCTTTCTGCTGGATCTCATGGAGGCATTTCCTCAAGTGAGGCTCCTCCCTCTGATGACCAGCTTGTGCAAGTTGACACACAAAACCAGCCAATACAGGGACTGAAGAGAGGTGTGAGAATCCATGCTTTTGCATTCTTTCTGTCTACCTGGGAATTGTCTGCTGACCAACTGCCTTACTTCCTGACCTCATGGTGGGTAGGGGGAGGGAAGAAAAGGGACACAGAGAGCTCACCCTGTAACTCCTTCCTTCCCATAGAAACCAGAGAGACTATGCACCTCTCTATCTGTGATGGTGGGTGTTTGTCAACTTGATACAAACTGCAGTCACCTGGGAAGAAGAAACATCATTCGAGGAATTGTAGCCCTCAGATTGGCCTGTAAGCAAGTCTGTAGGGCAGTTTCTTGATTGATATAGGATGGCCAGCCTTTCGTTGGCAGTGTCACCTATGGGCAGATGGTCCTGGGTTTTATAAGAAAGTAGACAGAGAAGCCATGAGAAGCAAGGCAGTGTGCAGCATTCCTCCGAGGCCTTTGTTCCAGTTTCTGCCTTGAGTTCTTGCCCTGACTTCTCTCAGTGATGGGCTATGACATGAAAGTGTAAGCCAGAAAGACCCTTCCTACCCCAGGTTTCTTTTGGTCATTGTGTTTATTGACACACGAGAAAGCAAGCCAGGACAGGTCCTAATGTCAACCTCGTTTCTGTTTGTTTGTTTGTTTGCTTGTTTGTTTGTTTGTTTTGTTTTTTGTTTTGTTTTGGTTTTTGGGTTTTTTTTTGGTTTGGAGATTTGTGTGGGGGAGGGTGTTCTCAAAGAAGTCAGAAGAAGGAATCAGATCCCCTAGAACTGGAGTTACAGACAATTGTGAGTCACCTGACATTAGCACGGCCACCAAACTTCAGTCCTCTGCAAGAGCAGAAAGTGCACAAAACCACTGAATATCTCTCAACCCTGATTGCCTCTTAGAAGGCCACTCAGTTCCTCCTAGTGGGAATGGCAGAGTAACACCAAATGACCTTCTATCCAGGTTCCCTCCCTGGACAGTCTTGGAGTTCATGCTAACTATCCTAGGCTGAAGATTCATAGGCATCTAAAATCTGGTTGCAGAGCTGTGCCCAAAAGGAAGGGGCAAGGGCATTGCACACACTGAAGTCAAGAGAGCTTGGCTCTGTTTTGTAAATTCTGTTTCCATGGCTGTGGCACACAGCTCAGGTGAAGAAAAAAACTGTAATCTGGCTCTTCATTGTTGGAAATGATACAGTATGATATGATCCCATGCAAGGTCAAGTTGACTTCACAGAGTAGAAGGCCAAGAAAGCCATCGCTGGTCCAAGGAGATTTGGTGGAGAATTCCTTATCTGGGCTCTGGCAGCTCTATGTTCAGCCCATATATTCTACAAATATTCTGCACAGTCCACAGTCTCAGATCTCAGCGGGACCTGCCTGCCTGAGATTTGCTTGGAGGTCAGTCATGGGGCCTATATTGCTTTTAAGCTTCCCTGAGAGGGATGCGAGCTTGCTATTTGCTCCAGTACAGGCCTATGTGCCTCTACAACCTTCAAGACTATGGCAGGGCATGGGTTGGGGTCAGCACCCCTGCTGGGATGGACTCCCCCCCACCTTACTGATTGTTGTGTTTCTTTTCCGGGGAGGGCTCTGCCAGTCTGCATCAGGGTGTTGCTGGCTTGAAGAACAGGCCACAAAAGCCACTAAGGTGGACCTTGCCAATGAAAGGAGCTAGAGAGTGAGGGTCACATTGATAGGATGCTCATTGGCTTCCTACCTGGGTATAGTCACGCCCACAAAGGACTAAATGAGGTTTTAGGAAGTGCCTCCTGGTTCCTCAGCACCAGGGCAAAGTGAAACTGCAAGGGTGTGAAGTCCTTAGTCCTTGACATTGAGATCAAATGGCTACAACTATCTTTTTCTGAACATCACCCAGAGAGGGGCAAACATAATCAGCATTCTACCACCAACACCCAGAATAGCAGAGATTGTCATCCATGCTCTATAAGCAAGCTCCCGAGGTACCACCCAAGAGAAGTCTCTGGTATGAAAAGCAGAGGCTAATTCAGAGGCATTCTGTTGATAGTCACAGAACCAAAAGATAGTTGAACACCATGCCTGGGGCTGTAGATCCAATGATCTTGGGAGCTCAAATCCTGAATGTGCAAGACACTTTAGAGAAATTCCCAGGGAAGACAGTTTTAGCTGGGTCATGAGAACTGACTTGGGATCCAAGGGTAAGTTAGAGCCACCCCACCAGAGACATCCCCAAAGGAGCTGGCTGCAAAGTCCCTCCAGATCACAGCTACTGTCTAGAATACTAGACAGTGAGCAGGACTGGCTAGTCCAGGCTGGTGCTTGCCTCAGCGGTCATTGAGAGTAGGACTGTGAAAACAGACCTGGAGCTTTGTGCAGACAGCTCCTAAGCTTGGTGAGTAGACAGACAGAGACTCAACCTCTCTGTGACTTCTGTTCCTTACCTGCAAAGTGGAGCTCGTAAGAGATACCAACCTTAGCTTATAGGTTTGTAGGACATTCACAGATGAGCAGTTCCTGTAGTTTCTATACCTGGGTCACTTTAAAGAAAACAAAACAAGCCGGTTGTGGTGGTGCATGCTGGTAGGATTTGCTGAAGGAGGTGGAGGCAGGAGGATCATGAGTTCGAGGTCAGCCTGGGCTACACATTTTGCCAGACGTTGGTGGCGCGTGCCTTTAATCCCAGCACTTGGGAGGCAGAGGCAGGCGGATCTCTGTGAGTTCAAGGCCAGTCTGGTCTCCAGAGTGAGTGCCAAGATAAGCTACACAGAAAAACCCTGTCTCGGAAAAAAAAAACAAAAAACAAAAAACAAAACAAAAAAAAACCATCATTTACTCAAGATCCAGGGCTGGTGACACAATTTGCAAAGTCCACTATAAAGCATAAGGAATAACTATTGTTGAATTGTTTTTTTGTTGTTGTTGTTGTTGTTTAGGAATTTGAGACATGAATAATGGGAATAATGCTCTGGGTAGGCAGACGTAGGAGGAGTCAGTGCTAGGTAGCCAGGGGCAAGATCCTGATTGCTTGAGCTATAAACTGAGATTTTAGGCCAACCTGAGCTACATGTGTCTCAAAAAGAATTGCAGATAGTGACTGCAGAGAATTACATTCAAGTGTGGAGCTCTATCAAGAACTGGTTCCCACGGGACTATGTGCATCCCATGCCCCCAGAGCCAGCCCTGCCAGGATCACCCAAAAGGCCAGGCTTCATCCCCACACTAGTCTCCTTGGGAACCTGAACCTTTCTGTTTCTCCAACAATGACCCTTCCCTCTGAGGCTTGTATTCTCATTCTAAAGAATACAGACAGGGGCGGGGTGTCTGGTTTCTCTGAGGAGCAGGTGAATAAGTGCACACAGATGAGGTAGACAGAAGCTGTCACGCTCCTTGATCTTTGGAAGGAGAAAGGAGACAGGTAGCTGCTGGATGGCTCAGTCAGTGGGGTCTACTGGATGTCCTGGAAGCTCTCAGGCATGGGAATCTGGGGGAGAAAAATCTCGTAGGTGCAGGGCCAGCAGCAAGTGATAGGAAGAGAGTCGGGTAGAACAAAAGAGCCCGGCCCCTTGCCATTTTGAGGTGACATGGTTTATTAAATAATGACTGGCAAGAGAAAGCCACACGACTGTAAATGTCAGCAGGAGCCCAGAGCCAATGCCTGTCATTGTCCATGAAAAGGTCCCTCTCAGAGAAGGCAGCCAGCACAGAGTCCTGGCCCGAGTGATAGCCTGGCTGGCTCTGAGCTCCTGGCTGGGTGTCCACACAAGAAGTTTCCTGTTCAAGAATATCATAAGGCTCCAAGCAAGAACGTCTCCCTACCCCACACTCTGCACCAAATCCAAGACCTCTGCCTGGCTTCCTTCTTTCTTGTGGCTCTGTTGGCCAGGCCTCATTTATCTGGACCAGTTTCCAGGTCCCCAAGAGAATACTGTTTCAGGGGCTTGTGTGCTCCAGGTCAGTCCTACGTCTCTGGCTCAGCCCCAGAATCTATTGTCAGCTCTGTAGCCAATGGGCTTCCCATTGGACTTCTATACTGCAATGAGCTTCATGGCTAGCCTATGATCCTGCTTTTGGACATTTCATGGACCAAGCCCCTGTGTGTGTGTGTGTGTGTGTGTGTGTGTGTGTGTGTGTGTGTGTGCAGAAATATAAAATTCCATCAAAATAAATCTAAAAAGGCTTATGTGTATCTGTTCAAATCTAAAGACAAATAGATTCCACCATTCGTCTGTGCTTCTGGTTCTAAAGGGAATTAGAAACACATCTCTGGGCTGAAATCTCTGACTGCACTGCCCTGCCTAGAAAAGACAGCCCAAGAAAAATCCAGCTCCACAATTTTCTGGAACTCACAGCCTACTAGACTTTCTCCTCCTGCTTGAGCTGCTCCTCTCATGATGCTGTTCTCACCTGAGAGCTCCCGCCTACTGCCGCCCACACCTGCAGAGGCAGAGACACACTTTTGAGTTTGTAACATTAACACCCTCACTCCTTCCCTGACAGTGACCATCAGTGTGGGAGTCTGCTCCCAATATCTTCAGAACTGGGTGAGAAAAGGACCGTGGCTTGTCTAACTACAAATCCCTAAACAGTGATAAAAGATATGGGAAAACACTCCAGAAAGGCTTGTTATCATGAATAATCCTTCACAATAAACCATAGCCCTCTGTCCTAGATTGCTTTCTGTTACTTCAATAAATACCATGACCAAAAGCAACCTGGGGAGTGTAGGGTTTATTTTATTTTACAGCTTATAATCTATCACAGAGGAAAGTCAGGGCAGGAACTCAGGGCAGGAACCTGAAGACAGGAATTGAAGTAGAGACCATGGAGGAATGTTGCTTACTTTCTGGCTTGCTTTTCATAACTTACTCAGCTTGCTTTTTAAAAATTGCCTGGGACCACCTGTCCAGAGGTGGTATGGCCCATGGTGGGCTGGGCCTCCCATGTCAACCATTAATCAAGAAAATGCTCCATAGGTTCGACTACAGGCCATTCTGATGGACATATTTTCTCCATTAATTGCTTCTTCTCAGAGTACCCTAGCTGTGTTAAGTTGATAAAAATTAATCAGTATATCCACAAATGAGTTTTTAACCAAGCATTATATCTGACTGAACCTTACTTGCAAGTTTTGGAAAATAAGAACTATTACTTCTTTGAATGTCCTCCCTGTTCTCAACCTCCCTGTTCTCAATTTAGCATTGTACAGGGTTGGATTTCACAAACAGGAACAAGGTCATCAAGAAACAGGGATGTGAACTTGGTAGGTACCAAACTGTCTGGTGCTATTAGGTTGAAATTGATGCATCAGAGTGATTTTTTTTTTTTTGGAATTTCAGATAATGGGACTCTGAGTGCCATGCTCAGCTGTTTGAGCATCAGTGAAGTCTTGGAAGCCTGAGGAGCCTCTAAAGGTGATGAATCTGAAGGGAATGAGGATTTCCACACCAAATTATTGAAGATTTATTAAAAATCACATGTCCCTTCTCACCCATAATTGAATCTCATGAAATCTAGATGCTCACACATGCATTTCCTTAAGAACATGATGCAGCTAGGTGTGGTGGTACACACCTGTAATCCTAACAGTTGGGAAGTCAACATAGGAGAATAGCCTCAACATGAGTTTGAAGCCAGCCTGTGTTACATGGTGAGTTCTAAGCAAACTCTAGTAGAGATCTGAGGCCTTGACAACTTCTGATTTCTATAATGCAATGGAAATTTGACCTTGTGTGAGTCCAGGAGCATGTGCAGTGCACGCACGCACACACACACACACACACACACACACACACACACACACACACACACACTGACAGGGATTCCTGGGAGATGGAGCTACTTCTGTAGATGTGTCATGCAAACCATCCTGTGTCCAGCATAACTAAACAAGAATTTTATGATTCACATCATTTGTAACTCTTGACATTCTCAACTCTTATTTTCAGACTGGAGAACTAACTTGTGGTTTGGATAGATGATGTAGTACCCTCTCCAGCAGCATTTCACAGCTCATAGTCAGCTTTACTCTTTTAAAAAAGCCTCTTCCATGCTGTTGGCTTCCTGTAGTATTTCCAACCTGGTGGTTTAATCGACAGTTGGCTTCCTGTCCATGAAGCTCAGCTAGCTTCTGGTACCCTTGTTCCTATATCATAGTCCTGGTGCAGTTTCCCCATGATAAGAAAACAATGATGGAATCAAACACAATCTGTAATGGTTCTTGACACAACCTAGAATCACTTGGGAAGAAAGTTTCAATGAGGAGTAATCTATATCAGCTTGGCCTGTGGGCTTGCCTGTAGGGGGTTATCTTGATTGCTTTAACAGATGTGGGAAGACTCAGTCCACTATGAGCAGCATCATTCCCAAGGCTCGGGTCCTGAACTGTGTCAGAGTAGAGAAATGGAGATGAGAAAGCAAGTGAGCATTCATGCTCAGTAAGAGAAATGAAACTGGTGAGATGCACAAAGGATTAACAGGTACCCTCATGTATTGTATTTGGCTTTCTATTGGTCAAGGTGATTCCCTGACAAATACTGCATGGAGCACAGGTGAACAGGAACAAATACTGGGGTAGGTCCATCTCAGCAGATCCCATTGCCAGCTAACAAAGCCAGCTGCTGCACTCTCACTGAGAACTTCCACTTTTGAGTAAGGGGTCTCTGCTATCCAGAGAGAACTTAGGCACAGGGAGTTTAATTGCTCACCGAAAGAAACAAATTTTCTTTTTTTCTAAAATATTCTGGAAGTTTCTTTCCTTCTTCACGCATCCCAAGGAATTCCCAACCTTTATTTAGGTCATGGCATTGTATTGCTGAGTTAGAAGGTGGTAGGACAGGAACATGAGAAGCTGTAGGAAAGGCATGTGGGGGAGATGTTTGGGGTCTAGAACCTGGAAGAAAAACAGACAGAAGAGGGAAATGTTGAGTAAAGTTGCCCCGCCCTGCAGGTGCTGCTCATGGGTACAGAATATTTGAATTAGTTTTAAATCACTCCCTGGTGACTGAGATGCTATTAGACCCTCTGAGGTTTGGCTTTCTGAATTTTGGCTTCAAGAGAGTCCCATTTCAAACCTCCAACGTCCTTGCTTCTCTGACCCTTTGCTTCCAAGCTCCATCTGTCTTCATATCCTGCGGTCGTTGTCTCCATCCTAGCCTTGCTGTCTTCCTTGGCACTTAGTTGGTTCAGATGCCCTTCCTGCTCCATGTACATGAGAGCAGTCTTCTTACAGCTGCCTCTGCTGCTGTGTCAGCCAGCCTCCAGCCACCTGCAAAACACCTGCCATGGACCTTGCAAAAGTCCTGGTCTCATCAGACCATTTGAAGGTTTAAGACTATTTAGGCATCTTATCTCCTTCAATCATAAGGAAAACCTGAGCTTAGGGGCACATTGAGGCACATACCTGTAATCTCAGCAATGGGTAGATTAAAAATAGGTTCATAAATTCAAGACTAGCCTAGGCGACATAGTAAGACTGTGTATGTAAAGAGAGGAAAAGAGATGGATAGAGGTGGGAAGCTGAGGAGGAGGAGGGAGAGGGAGGGAGGGAGAGGGAGAGGAGAGAGAGAGAGAGAGAGAGAGAGAGAGAGAGAGAGAGAGAGAGAGAAATTCTCACTATGGCAGCAAAGGCCTCCATCCCTGGCATGTCCACTTTTGCAGCCTTATCCAACCCCTCCCCCATTCCCAGGTATGATTGCATAGATCCTTTTCTATTCCTGAATGAAACTAAGCTGCTTTCTACTGGAAGGGGGAAGGGTTCTCTTGTTCCTATACACAATAGGGTCTGCATTGCCTTCTTCCTATTGCTGTCTCCTTCCTGCATGTGCTCAAAGAAGACCTGGGCTCTTACTCCATCTTCACAGTGCCTAGGTGATAGGACGCAGCCGATAGTGTGTTCTGTGATCCAGGTACCAAGAGTCTCCGTAGGGCATTGGAAGCCCAGGCTTCATCTCTCAAGGTCTTTGGCATGTCCACAAGAATATCTCTGAGAGACTTTAACATGTTCACAACTGAATATTGGACTTCTGCACACTCCCCTGCCTCTCCTCTCACTGCCAATAAACCACCCAGGTGTCAATACAGAAAACCTAAAATCTTTCCCTTCCCCACTCCCATGAGTCACCAAGATCTGGGTATTAAACTGCAAAACACAACTCAGTATTCATTCATTCAGCAGGAGCCTAACTGGAATTCCGGCTTCCCTGTGGGTCTTCTCCATCCATCTGCTAGAGTCCCCGAGAACCACACGTCAGATGAGGTTCTTTCCCCCAGTGTGGCCCTTAGATTCAATCCCAGATCATGGTCACACCAGTGCCCTGCTAGCTCCAATCTCTCAGCTCTCACATATGGTGGGCCTTTTGCCAAAACACTTCCCCCTCCTTATTTGTGACCCTGACCCCTTAGCATCCTGTAGAGAAGCACACTCTATAAGTTCCTTAAATACTTTACCCAAAGCACCATGCCCACTTTCTCAATGATTTCACAGCACCTGGGGATTATCACACAAAAGAAGGAAGAAAACCCTACTACCCAGGAAGGTCATGTGGATGGTTACATGGGTAAGCTCTGTTGTCCAGATGCAGGTCTTTCTGTCACAGCTTTGATAAAGAACAACCACAATACAAACTACGGGGCCCCTTGGGCTAGTAGAAGGGACCTGCAGAGTCCCCCATTTTGGTCACTGTTTACCTGAAGGATCCAGAGCACTTTACCTTGAGGGTCTCAGGTGTTGCAGAAGAGAGGTCAAAGACCCCATGCCTGAGCTCCAGGAACCCTGGTCATTGCCACACTGTGGATAGTCCTGACTTCTTTGAAGCTGACCATTTGAGTCTGTTGTCACGAATGCCTTTTTCCTCTACATGTCCCTGCTCTAAAATCTGTGGTTGAAGTTATTAACTATGTGGTGAGCTACAGTTCTTTTCTGCTCCTATATGTTTGAGCCCTCATTTGCTGTTGCCTCCCTTATTTTATAATCATATCATCAGGCAGGTTGGACTTTCTAATACAGCTAATTGGAAGTGCCTCCTGTAGCTGGGTGATAAGTAGAGAACCTGTCCATCTGTTGGCAGAGAGAACCGGTACAGTTTTTCTCACCGTTGTGCCTGCCCCTTGTACTTTGGGCTGCAGACAGCACCATCTGCTTCTAAAATCCACTAATATGCAGTGGAGCAATCTGGTGATAACCTTCCTGGCTCAGGTTCAGTCTCCCCCTCTCTGACCAGCCACTGTCCTCCCCAACCCATCTGTGAGGGAGACTTGGGCTAGAAGGCTGGCAGCCCAGAAAGCTTGGCCAGGACAGTCCCAACTTCCTCCCACCACAAAGACACATCCCTCACCCAACAAAAGCCATGGATCCACGGAGAACAGAGGTGGCGAAGGGACCCTGAACCCAACAAATATAAAGACATTTTTGTTGCCTGGGAAACGACTCCCTTTGTGCCCTGGGATCAGCTCAGGCATACTCTATGAGATTTCCTGCCTATGCTACTCACATTTGCCAGTGTGCAAGATTATCAGGAAAACCCTGACATTAATAAAATGTGGATATCAATCTGCTAAACCTGATTAAGCCTTTTTAGTGTTGACTATGCCTTTCTGACATCCACAGCAACCCTGGAAACTCTAAGCACAAGTTCAACTCATTGACATCAGTTAGCATAGGCTTCCCTTCCCCTGGGATTTGTGGGGGTGTCAGGGGCAGAGTTAAACCATCTGGTGTGTATTTAGGACCAGGATGAACTCTGAAGTGAAACATCTGGTCAGCAGCCAGGCCAAAGGAAGGCTTGGAGAGAATTAAGCTCCATCCATTCATTTAGCCTAATCCCCTGCATGGAACAGTTAAATAAGGGCGGGTCATTTGGAAGGAGAGTTTCTTTGCTGGCATCCTTGCAGCAGCCTATTCATCCTTCAACATAACAAGGTTAGAACTGGGGATTACCATTTCCGCTTAACCTAGAGTCGCAGCTACCACATTGTCAGCATTCCATTTCACATGCTTGATTCAAAATATGTAGTAAAAACTCGGTTAGTGAGAGCACACATTTTCAGTAGTTAATTCCCCAGATTGTTAACTGCTGGTGTGTCTGTCCGAGTCAGATCTGCTGCCCTAGTAAACTAACCTGTGAGGATGGTTCAAACACCAGAATTGGATCTCAGCTATGTGCAAGTGCCTTGGACACTAACAGGAGAAGTTTTTCTTCATGGAGGGCAGAATCAATGGAGCTGAGGTGAGGTGAGGGCTGCTCAGTAGAAAGACATTAACCGAAGTCATTGGTCAGGTCCTTTGGGGCTTTCTTCTTCAGTGAAGAGAGGGCAGAAACAATGCAAGATGACTCTCTAAGGGCTTTTGTATATAGAACAAGACACTTCAATGCTACTTACTACTATTTAGTGACCAAAATAATATACATCTATGAAGACACTACTATGATGATCAGTGGATAAAGTGCTTACTGAATAGGCATGAATAGTTTGGCTCCACAGCATCCATGCAAATGTCAAACATAGAGGCCCCATGGAAAGAGGAAGATAGATGATCCAGGGGCTTGGTGGCCAGTCAGCTTTGTGAAAGTTGTGAGATCCTGGTTCAGTAAGAGACCGTATCTCAAAAAAATAAGGAGGAAAACACTAGAAGAATATATCCAACATTGACTTCTGGTCTCCACATGATACACACAGACACACACACACACACACACACACACACACACACACACACACCAGACCCTACTATGTGTCAAGGATTGTGCTGAGTGATGGAGGCACAAAGAGGTCTATATTCTGATTTGGGGCTTCAAAAGCTTTATAATGTATCTGGAGAGAGGAACCACAGACCATCAATGGTTCCACACAGTATAAAGTGCCAACAGGATGCTGTGGAAATGAAAAAGTCACCTTCACACCATTCAAGGTTATGACAGGTGTCAGTCACTAATAGATAGTGTCATTCCAGTGTGTACTGAAATATAGCCTCGGACATTTTCTCTACCAGGTCCTCCATGTAGCCATGATGGATTGTGATAGCTGACATACACAGGACACCCACATGCCATTGCTGGGGTGGATTCCCACTGCTGTAATGAAGAAGAGAAACCTCCATAGATCTATATACCTCCTGAGATTCCAAAGGCCAGCTGGCTCACCTCTGCTGAACTAAGCCAGTTGAGATGGCTGAGATGGCTGGCATTCATGGGAGCAAAATGACTGAATACAGAAGGGTTGTCATAGCTACTGTGTGCAAAAACTCTGAGTTCTGATGCTGTGCTGATGCAGGTTGAGGTGTGGCTCTCATCCAGTAAAAGGCAGGGCTGCTGGGACAACACTGCTTGATGATCTTGCCTGATTGGGAGGGAGGAAGCTTTTGAACTGGCTTGTTCAGCATCTAGGACTTAGGTGTTCTGTGCTCCTCAGACAGGAACTGGAACTGCTGAGGAGGTAGAAGATGGGGTGTTTTGAGCTTATAGAACATATATGGTCCTGGGAAGGAAGAAGCATATACCTTACAGGAACCAGAGGCCTCACCTGGCCAGAGAGAAAATTTCTACACACTGGAGATGTGTAGTAATATCACCTTTGGAAAGGGGACTCATTAACTTATTATCAAACATCTAGTTAATGCTTACTCTAGGTGGTTTAAGATAGCATACAAAATAGAGTTACATTTTCCCTCATGGGATTCAGAGACCATAAGAAGGAAGAAGTGATGAGTCACCAGGCAATAATAAAAATTTTGACACATCCCTTTGCTAGGCCCCTTTTCCTGCCGCAAGGAATTCCCACAAACACAGGGGTTAAAAACAAATAAAAAATTTGAGACACCCACAATGGAGGTGAGGAGTCTAAAATGAGGCCTACCAGGCTAAAGTTCAGTGGGATGAAGACTCCTTGGAAGAACCTGGGTATTGTTCTGACTAGTTTCTGGAGGTGCTGAAAGCCTTAGCCCCCATCTTCACATCTCTCCAGATATTGCTTTTATTGTCAACTCTCCTCCTGTCCTAGCTTTGTCATGGCCTCCTCTTGACATTGGGCACCCAGGTGATCAAGATAACCTGACCATCAGAGTATTTAACTTTCACCTGCAGATCTCCTTGTCACATAGGGTAACTTCACTGGTTCTCTCTCTCTCTCTCTCTCTCTCTCTCTCTCTCTCTCTCTCTGTGTGTGTGTGTGTGTGTGTGTGTGTGTGTGTGTGTGTGTGTGTATGTGTGTGTGTGTCCCTGCCCGTCTGTCTGTCCATCTATGTTCGGCTTATAGAAATGACCATCTAATTTTCCACTGGAATTTGTTGACTTCTTGCCTTCCTTTCCTACAAAGGTTCCACAAACACTCTACCAATGAACCCTGGCTCTGTCCAGAGCTCCTGGGAAGAGATGAGAGAGGTTGGCTTAATGCCAATCCTGAAAGTCATGCTGTCA
The DNA here is from genome assembly GCF_003668045.3 of Cricetulus griseus. Classification (NCBI taxonomy): domain Eukaryota; kingdom Metazoa; phylum Chordata; class Mammalia; order Rodentia; family Cricetidae; genus Cricetulus; species Cricetulus griseus. The sequence goes on from NC_048596.1 coordinate 65,703,321, forward strand.
CTGGAACCAGGCTCCTGAGAGAGAAGAGACTGATTTGAATTCCAAAAGCCTTCATTTGGAAAAATCAAAGGCTGAAATCTGAGAGATGAGGCCATAGAGTTGATCCACATAGAATAGATTAGAAAGAGGACTCAGCTGTTTCTGTCCGGAAGAGGATAAAGCTTTGCTGGCTGGTCACAGGACAAAGACTAGAGGGTCCCAGCATGAATTTAGGAGTTCATGGGTCCCCAAGAGTTAGCTCAGATCGATGCTAAAGTCAAAATCCAGAGTAAGGACAAGGAATGGGTCTGTAAGTCACCATAAGGCTGAGAAGCTGTCTCCAACTCCCTCTCCCTGGGGTAAAGAAGGACTTCTAGCCTCCCTAGACCCTAGTCCTCTAGGTGCTGGATCTCTGTGTACCTCTGTGGAGCAATAAGCATCTGAGATAATGTTTCTTCTCTCAAGATGAATGCAGATAGACCTGAAGAGGAACCAGAGAATCAAAATCTAAAAGGCACAAGTTTCCAGGCATCTACCACGTCCAATGAGGCTATGAAGGGCAAATGCAGCCCATGTAGGGCCCCAGATCTGGTACCAAGTACCAAAGAGGCCTTCCTTCTATCCTGGTATGGTGTCCACACTGCCACTTAGGAGCTGGAGACAAGAAGAAAGGAAACTTCCAGGATTGCCCAAGAGTAACTAACTCAGTCTGGATCACATTTGGGGCAGGGAACAGCTGAGAGTTCCTTCTCTGTGACTTTGGTGCAAGGCTCTGGTGATTGGATCACGCCATGTTTCTAACTGAAACAGCCCCCACTTGTTTTTAATGACATTAACCCTTTAACAATTCTAATTGTCATGAATGATATCCTATATTCTAAATTTGTTTGATCATCTCTTGGAGGTGTTGATTAATTGGTGAGCTGCCAAACTTAAAACATTGTTTTTTAAAATGCATGTTTTACAACCTTACAACTGATATGTTATGATAACAAAGGCATGAATTTTTCTTCCTGGGAATTATGTTGTTTTCTGCAAGAGCTCACAAAGAAGACATCCAGATATTTTACCAAGTCGGTTTGCAGGTGATGAGGCTGGTCTTTGTTCAGTCACTTTCTGAGGACTTCAGAAGACAGACCAGGGATGTAGCTCAGTTGGTAGAGAATGCATGATGCCATGAATCTGATCTGCAAGACCACATAAACTGGGGATAGTGCATGTCTTTGGAGATGGAAGATCAGAAGTTCGAGGTCATCCTTAGACAGTTATGAAGACCTTGCCTCAATCACACTTCAGAGGATATGGTTGGACATGGAGTTTTACCCTTCTTCTTCTCCAAACCCCAAGCACACTACAAACCTTTGGGTTCCAACAAGGCAGATGCTTTCAGCTCATAGCGGCTAAAAGCCTGAACTCCACATTGCTGATACCTGGACATGTATACACCTGGACATGCATACACTCATCAAACTGTACCTTTAGGGAAAGTACAGTTTGAAAAGATTTCGAGTTTGTTTTCTCCTGAGAATACAAAGTTCAGGGGGTGGGGGCAGACATGCCACTGGAGCACAGGCTGTTATTTGTGGAGTTGGATGTGAAATGTCACCCACGGGGTCATATGTCTGAGATTTGATCTTCAGCTGGCTACTGTTCTTACAGGTTGTGTAGCCTTTGGAATGTGGGGGCCCAGTTGGAAGAAGTGGGTCACTTGGGGGGTAGGCCTTGAGGTTTATATAACACTGCTAGACTGCTGGCCTCTGGCCTTCTCTCTGCTTCCTGATTCAAGCAAATATAAATATAGCAAGCTGTGATGTGAGTTCCTGTGGTTATGACTAGGAGTGTCCATCATGGACCTTTCTCTCTAACCATGAGCTACAATACACCTTCCTTCCTTTAAGTTTCCTCTTGTCAGGTACTAGGCTATACCAACAAGAAAAGTAATGTATATATAGACTCTCTTAAGGTGAGGTCACAACTTAACTGCTTTGACCTCCCAACAGCAGGTATCTCTGCCTCAGAGGAGTCAGAACATGAACACCAAGTTAGTGCTCACCATACCCTAGGACCATGAAATATATACAGCTGTTGCATGCAAGCATGCATGAATGCATGAATGCATGAATGCATGCATGAATGAATGAATGAATGCTTCTTTGGGTCTTTGACTCAAGCAGGGATTTGATGTGAATTAGTAGAAGACTTGTGTGACAGCAATGAGCAGGACTGGTTCTGACCATTGTCCCATGAGGCTGTCCCTAAAAAGGCTTTGTGTCACTCCAGGAGGACAGCCAGACCCTCCCAGTGATCATGCAATCCCTATTGTAAGTGTCACAGATCTTTCAAAGAATGAATTTCCAGTTATGATCAGGTGGGACACTTAAAATCTTGTCACATATTGTTTCATCAGACATTTTCTCAGGAAGTCACATTTTCCTCCCACTGTCCCTGTCACCTTGGTTCCTCAAGAGACACTTGGAAAAATGAATACCCACTAACTCTTTGCTGTTACAAAGAAGCAACTGATGGGACAAGTCTTGTCCTTAAGTCTTAGGAGGCTGGAAGTAGCAGCACTGTGTGTAGTGGTAAGACCTACCTCCCAGAGCAAACAATGGGAGATGAGGCTTGGGACCCCCACAGGACCATGCTCTCTGTTCAAGGTGACTCAGAGGTGACTCCATATTGCTGAGAACTGGAGATGTGTGCATGTAACTGTACATGTGCAAGAAAGACATTTGAAAAGACGTTGTATTTGTTTTCCTCTGAGAATACTAAAAGAAGAGAAAAATACAAGAATACTCCCAACAGTCTTCAATAGGCTCCAGAAAGTAAAGGTCTCAGTGTTGGATTCATTGATGTTCTCCAGGAGGGACCAGCCAGGTGCCTGCCCTGGTCAGTGCTAGAGAACTAAAGGAATGACTTAGCATGACTGTAAACAGCCGACTCAAGTTCACCCTCCTTTTCATTGTTGTTTGCAAGAAAGCAATCTAGATCCCGCCCCCCATCCACCCACACACATACACACTATCTTTTTCCCAGTAAACAGTCTCTCTGGTAGCAGTCGCCCTTCTCAGTTGATATTTCCATAATCACTGAGCCTTATAGCAATTGTTAAAAAAAAAAAAAAAAGACTTGAGATTTCTCGTCTCTGCTCCTCTCTGCTCTTATTCAGCAGACTTGGGATTTTCCCGAGAAATCTTATCTTTCAAAACACCATGTGGGATGGTTCTGAGCAAAGCCTTGTTTGGGCATCAGATTGGTACTTATCCAAAGGCAGCGTCGGAGTCATCCCCACTGAAGCAGGATTAATTCACTTTAAGGTGAGCTATCCCAGGACCCCATCACCAAGCCAACCAGGCATCCTAGGAAACACTTGAGTCACTGTGGAGCTTTTGAACACTGTGATAGCTTGCCTTCCTTCTCAATCTGTAGCCAAAGTTCCTGTGGTGAGGCCGGAGCTTAGCCAATTTTTAGAGCTGTGCTAGAAAATGCCAGAGCAGCCAAAGTTGAAGGTGACTGAGTTACATGAAGCCCTGTTTGAGCAGTTCAGACACCCTTTGCACATCCCTGAGGTCAGAGGTGTAGATTCTCACTTCTTAATTACCCTGATGATGTCCTATACCCTACCAATTACATAGTATTGGACTTGAAATGTGTAAATCCGATAGTACCAACTCTGTTGCATAGATAAAGAAGTGATGTTCCAAAAAGGCAAAAATATTTCCCAATTTTCTACAGCTGCCAGGGAGGTTCCTATAGGAGGGCACTACAACTCTCAGACTCGGCCATTGCACCATAAACTCTGTACTAGGAGGGCTTTGCTGCAGAGTTTGACCTCACTCAAGTAGAGATGGTTTGATTATTGCTTTCTTTAAAATATTTCTGATTTTTTAAATTTATTTTTACATTCTGATCCCAGTTACTCCTCCCTACTCTCTTCCTGCTCACCCTACTTCCCTGCCCCCCCCCCACCTTCTGTCTGCTCCTTGGAGAGGGTAAGGCCTCTACTAGGAAGTCTAAGTCTGTCCCATCATCTTGTTGAGGCAGGACCAAGGCATCCCCCCAAACACAACCCTGTGTCTAGGCTGAGCAAAGGTATCTCTCCATATAGAATGGGCTCCACTAAGTCAGTTAGTTTTTGTAGTTTTATAGAGAAGTTTATTATAGACTCATAGGAAGAGAGGAAGCCATGCCATTCCAGTTAGACATGGAAGTCAGCAATGTTTGAGATTAGAGAAAGAGTTAGTAAGCACAAAGTATCAGAAGATACATACTTAGGTCTAGTCAACATCTGAAAGGAAGAAGAAAGGATAAAGAAAAGTTATGCTTCTCTGTATCAAGACTCATAAGAACAGGCAGACCCAACAGAACTTCATGGACACTCTGGGAATTCTGGGAAGGAAAAGCACATGATCTCATTAAAGGAATAATTACTTCTTTAGAATTGCTTGAGGTCCTCAATGAGTCTCTTGGCTTGACTTGAATGTGAAGTAGGTGTCGAGGGTAGGAATGAAGACCCACGTAATCACATACTGTTCTAGAAGACAGCCAAGATGGATGGATGCTATTTGATGCTTCTGTTTTACATCTTGTTAAAATATGATGCGAGAAAGAAAAAAAGAACCTTCAAAAAAACAAGCAGTTAAGTGAATCAAAGTTTGCAAGGAAAGGGATAAATGACTCAGGGAAAGATAGAGCAAAAACAGGATATATATATATATATATATATATATGATCAGACTTTCCAATTTACTGCAATCTGTGATTCTCCAGATCCAACTATACTGGGTATAATTATTTCTGTCTAAATAATTTTGCAGACTTGCAGCATAATAACTCAGGATCACGAATAAGAATCAGCTCCGCTGTGCTCACAACACAGCAATGATTATGTTCTTGAGTCGGTAAAGCTCTTTACAGCTTGGTACAAAGTAATTATGTTTTTTTTTTCACCTTGGTGTGAAGCATATTAACCTGTGGAAATTACAAACCAGAAAGTGTAAGAAAAGTCTATGTTTCTGATGGGAAATACCAATGCTGGTGGACTGGAAATTCCAAGCCCAGTGAATTAGGAGGAACTGGGAGGTCTCCCTGGTAGAAGCTGCAGATCATTGGTAAGGTTATAGGATTCCCCTGTGGAAAGTAAGATATTAAAGTAGACACTCACATGATCAGTAGAAATAGAAATGCACATTCTAATAGAGGAGGCAAACACCAGAGTCCTGGAAGCCTGCCCCAATTGATACCTGTGACTCTAGCCATTTGCCTTCAGGCTGCAGGTCTACTCTGCGACTAATCATGATTGTTTATTGATTAGAGATTGTGGGAGTGGCAGTGTTTGTGTGGAGTTGCAAGGAATGTAACTGAAGGGCAGGGTCTAGCAGGTTTCTGCTGCATTTGTGACCCTTTGCTTCATAAGCTAGACAATGACTTTGGAGTAGTTACCTTAATCTCCTTATTTCTTATTCATCTAAAATATTTTTTAACTTCTTCTTTTCAAAAAATCAAAAATACAATCCCAGAATCATTGAATAAGAGACAGAAAGAGCACAAGTTCAAACCATGGATGAAACTGGCAACAATACTAGGCAGTAAAGTATTCCAGCCTCACAGATGCACACAGGTGGTGAGTCTACCCAGCCCCCAGACTCTCCATACCACTGTGGGACAAAGAAGAAGAAAGGCCTGAGGACAGGAGGCCTCCCAACAGCCAGCTGACCTCCCCTGGGGCTCATAGCATGTCAAACAGTGGAAAGTTGGGACATTTGGGACTAGTGCCACCAATGCTAAGTTTGAAGGGTTGATGGCTCCTGGGCTCTGTAAAGTCTCAGAGCTGCAAGGTGAGAGTGTTGTGAGAAACACATCTAAGACTGAGCAGAACAGGAAACTCTGAAATGACAAAGTAAAAAGTAAGACAAAATGGCAGTGGTGGAGAAAGAGCCTGAACACGAAATCAAAAACCAGAAATCAAAGAGCCACATTTTGAAGGATATATGGAAGAAACAGAAGGAAGAATAATGTGCAGCCAGAAAAACTTCATCTGACCCAACCCTAACCCTCTCACTCTGAAGTGTGGAAACAAACTCCATGTTAAATGCCTGATATGGGGTAGAATAGCATCCTGAAAGGCAGAGAAAATGCTCTGCATACAATCAAAGAAAACATAGGCCCAAATGAGTGGAGAAACAGTAAGAAGATAATCCAAGACACAAAATAACAGTGTTAATCAGAATTAGGAAGACTCGGAATGAGGTGATAAAACTCAATAAACACCTAGCCAAAAAACTTTTTTTATTTTGTAAATCATTTTTTATTTGAATTAGAAACAAGATTGTTTTACATGACAATCCCAGTTCCCTTCTCCCTCCCATCCTCCCCCCCCCAACTAAAACCCTACCTATCACATATCCTTTCTTCTATTCTTCCCCTGACTCAACCTTTCTGCTCCCTCATGACCTCTGCATCCTTCCTCTTCTTCCCTTCTCATTCTTGTAGCTCCCTCCCCCCTCTTCCCCGTGCTCTCAATTTGCTCAGGGGATCTTGGCCTTTTCCCCTTCTCCAGGTGACCATGTATATCTCTCTTAGGGTCCTCCTTGTTTTACTAGCTTCTCTGGCAGTGTGGATTGTAGGCTGGTAATCCTTTACTCTATGTCTAAAATCCACATATGAGTGAGTACATATCATGTTTGTCTTTTTGTGATTGGCTTACCTCGCTCAGAATGGTTTCTTCTAGTTCTATCCATTTGCCTGCAAATTTCAAGATTCCGTTGTTTTTTTTCTGCTGAGTAAGTACTCCATTGTGTAAATGTACCACATTTTCTCTATCCATTCCTCGGTTGAGGGGCATCTAGGCTGCTTCCAGTTTCTGGCTATTACAAATAGTGCTGCTTTGAACATCGTTGAACAGATGTCCTTGTTGTATAAATGTGCTTCTTTTGGGTATATGCCTAAGAGTGGAATTGCTGGATCTTGTGGTAGACTGATTCCCATTTTCTTGAGGAGTCGCCATACTGATTTCCAAAGTGGCTGTACAAGTTGGCACTCCCACCACAGTGGAGAAGTGTTCCCCTTTCTCCACATCCTCTCCAGCATAAACTGTCATTGGTGCAAAAAATTAACTTAAAATGAAGATTAGGCTAGAAGAATTCAAGAGCAAATAAGCAAATTGTTTGAATAAAAATAGGTCTTAGATAAAAGAAGAAATGAAGGCTATTAAAAGCAATTCAAGATATTGATAAAAGACACCATACAAGAAAACCTAAGGAAGAGAAGTACAGAGGGCAAAAGATACAGAATGCATACGACTGACTCCAACACAGGAGACTTCTTTGAGAAAGAGAAAAACTTATGAAGCTAATTATTAAAAGAGCGTACTATTTACCCAAGAATAATGACACAGAACAGCAAATAAAATTTGTTTCACTTATGTTACTAGAAATATTAAAAGAAAAAATTCTTTTAGCTATGTAGGCAGGAAGAAATTGTGGTTCAAAAATAAAATGAAATTAGATTATTATAAAATGATTTTTCTAGGACTGTTTTATGCCAGAAGAAAATTAAATAACATCTTTAAGATATCTAGAGGAAAAATGGTCAGGGACTGTGGCGCCTGCCTCTAATATGGGAACTCTGGAGGCAGAAGCAGGAAGCTCATCACTGTTGGAGGTCAGTTTGGGCTACATTTTAACCCCAGTCTTAATCTTGTTCCTGTTTCTGTGATAAGAGTCAAAGTGGAGGAACTTGAGGTCACACTGTTCATAGGCAAAAGCAGAGAGCAATGAGTTAGTGTACGCATGACAGCACTCAGCTGTTTTTCTATGCCATGCAATTCAGGATACCCTGCCCAAGAACTGTGTCACCCACAAGAGTTGGGTTTTTCCCTTAGTCAAGATAAGCACCCTAAGACATGCCCGCAGGCTAGACTGATCTAGACAGCCTCTTATCTAGACTTTCTTCGCAGGTTGTAAACTAGTTAGTATCAAGTTAAGAATTAATGCTAAAAATCACAGACCCCCTTCCCAAAAGAGAGGAGAGAAGAAAAGGAAGGAAAATGAAAGGAGAAAAGAAGGAAACAAGGAAGGAAGATGAGCCAGAATTTTACAACACAGCAAATCTGCTCTGTAAGTACAAAAAGCACAAAGAAAAGGCTACTCATGGAAAAGATGGCAGGAGTATTGTTCACAGAAGAGCTTCCCAAGGGGACTGGTAGAAAACAAATTCTAGGCACTCTAGTCCAGAGATTTTATCACATGTATGAGCATGAACTATATGCTTCCCTATAACATGAGAAATAGGACAGAGCAGAGAGAGAACTTTCATTATTGGCAAGGGCAATTGCAGAGTGTATGCAATGAAGGAACTGAGATGTAGCCAACAGTATAAACTGGTGATAAGACTGGGTCTGCTGTCATTAGAAATGACAGTGGAAACAGAACTAACAGGAAAGGAATGGAGTTCTCATTGCATCATTTCTGGCACCTTACAACCAAGACTCTTAATGCAAAGGGAAGGATATTCGGTACAACAGCACAAGCCATCACAGGCCTGGAGCCAGGACTCTGGAAACAGCAGCAGGAACTTCTAAGTTATTATATGTGTATTTGGAGGAAGTGAAGGAACACACACAAATATACATAAATATACACATTTGTATACATAGACACACACACATATATATATACATATACACACACATTTAGTCATACACTCATGCACACACATAGACACACAGATATGCATATGTACACATACACATACAAATGCAGTCATAGACTCATACACACATACATATGCAAATACATACAACACATTTCACCTCTGTCCACTGTAGCCATAAAAACCTATTAGCAACAATAGAAACATGATTATAGTCTCAAAATATCATTTTCTATGAAAGGAAAGGTATTAGAGAAAGAATAAATTCCATTCCTAGAACAGATTGTGGAATATTACAAAACCCAGAACAGCCAGAAGACTGGTGGGGATACTTCCTCTAGCAGAACCCAGAACATTAAAATCAACTTCAATAATAAGAAGAGTTACAACAAAAACATCTGTTCAACTATGTTCATAGCAGCATTATTTGTAATACCCAGAATGTGGAAGCAACCTAGATGCCCCTCATCCGGGGACTGGATAAAGAAAATGTGGTACATTTACACAATGGAGAAATTGTGTAAACTTCTACTACTCAGCAGAAAAAAAAAACAATGAAATCTTGAAATTCACAGGCAAATGGATGGAACTAGAAGAAATCATGCTAAGTGAGGTAACCCAGTCACAGAAAGATAACCATGGTATGTACTCACTCATATATGGATATTAGACATAGAGCAAAGGATTACCAGCCTACAATCCACACCTCCAGAGAAGCTAGGAAACAAGGACCTTAAGAGAGACATACATGGTCCCCCAGAGAAGGGGAAAGGGACAAAAGCTCTTGAGCAAATTGGGAGCACAGGAGAAGAGGGGAGGGAGGTAAGACAAAGAGAAGGGGAGAAGAGGAGGGGAGAGGAGGACATGAGGGATCAGTAAGATTGAGTTGGGGGAAGAATAGAGGAGAGCAAGAAAATAGATACCTTAATAGTGGGAACCATTGTAAGTTTAAAGAGAAATTTAATACAAGACAAATGTTCAGAGAACCACAAGATGACCCCAACTAAGAATCTAAGCAATAGTAGAGAGGCTACCTTAAATGTCCTTCCCCTATAATGAGATAGATGACTACATTAAATGCCATCCTAGAGCCTCCATCCAGTAGCTGATGGAAGCAGAAGCAGAGACCCACAGCTAAGCAGTGAGCGGAACTCCTGGAATCCAGTTGTAGAGATGGAGGAGTGATGAGAAAAGGGGTCAAGACCATGCTGGAGAAACCCACAGAAACAGCTGACCTGAGCAAGTGGAAGCTCATGGACCCAGTCTGACAGCTGGGGAACCAGCATTGGACAGAACCAGGCCCCCTGAACGTGGGTGTCAGTTAGGAGGCCTGGGCAGTCTATGGGGCCTCTGGCAGTGAAATCAGTATTTATCCCTAGTGCATGCATGGACTTTGGGAGCCCATTCCCCATGGAGGGATACTCTCTCAGCCTAGATACATGGGGGAGGGCCTAGGCCCTGCCCCAAACGACTTGACAGACTTTGATGATCCCCCATGGAAAGCCTCACCTTCCCTGTGGAGTAGAATGGGGGGATGGGATGGGGGTTCGGTGGGAGGCATGGGAGTATGGTAGAGAGAGGGAACTGGGATTAATATGTAAAATAAGATTGTTTCTAATTTAAATAAAATTTTATTTAAAAACAGAAGAGTTACAATATGGGTTGAAGAGATGGCTCAGCAGTTAAGAGTGCCAGCTTCTCTTATATAGAACTTGAGTTCAGCTCCCAGCATCCAGGTTTGGGCAGCTTACAGCCAGCTGCAATGCCAACTCCAGGGGACCCAACACCCCTTTCTGGACACCCATACACATGTGCCCATACACACATGAATCAAACTCCAAGACTTGTGCTTAAAACTATTACTTCATAACTACTTTTAAAACTGTCATTTGTCCCTTAGCAAGAAAGAAATCACTTTGTTATGATTTCTAAGAAAAAGAGAGATGAATCAAATATTTCTTCTTCCTTTCTTGTAAGAACCACACTACAAAAGAACTCTTTTCATAGGGAGAAGGTATGGCGATGCAAAGAAAATGACGGTCTCAGGACTCACTATTCTGCAGCCTCTGGATTGCTAGATCTGGGTATGGAACATGATGGCTGGTAAAATTTGAAAAGAACATAAATCATATCTCCTGCAGCCCTGACGAAAAGAGAGGGGGAAGGGATGGATGGAGAGAGGGCAGAAGGGAAAGAAAGAAAAAGGAAGGAATAAAAAGAGAGGAAGAGAGGAAGGGAGGAAGGAAGGGAAAGAAAGAAAAAGAAAGGAAAATAAAGAGAAAGAGAAGAAGGAAGGAAGGAGGGAAAGAAAAAAGAAGGAAGGAAGATATGTCAGTTATACAAAACTTAGAGCATACTTGGAACCATACTTGGAACCGTATTAGCCTGCATCCCAACAGGCATCAGATCTCTCATGACAGTGCTCATAGAAGCCAGCTAACAGTGACTTTCAGAGCAAGGAGGTTTGTCAGAGGAATGGGGTAGATGGAGGTGCTCAGAAGGGTCTGGCAAAGTCCTGTTCTTGACTGAGGTGATGGCTGCGAGATGATGAGCCTTAAAACTCTTCCTTAAGCTCCTCAGCAAGAGGATAGGTGGGTGGTGAAGATAGCGCTCGATATAGATTGAAGGACCCTGGGAAAAGCCATGCCTCCCACCCTGCTCGTTTGTTTCCTAGGGGCAGGTTTCTTAGCTCTGCTGAGCCTTCCTTTTTCCCATCATCAGGATGGAGTCCAATTTGCAGTGTTGTGTGTGTGTTTTTTTTTAAATGCTTCCTATCTCCATATTTTTGTCAAGATGGAATAAAATGTGATAGCGTAAGTAAGTCTCTCCAAGCTTCGCTGACGAGCAGGAAACTAGACCTGGGAATGATCTTTGAATGTGAATTGGGTTCTTTGCTTTTCTTTGCAAAAGGAGGCCTGGAGTGTTCCCATTGGACTCCTAATGGTGATCCTAGAAGAGAAATAAGAATGACACCTTTCAGCCAGGTATGGTGGCATACATCTTTAATCCCAGCCTTCTGGGTGCAGAGACAGGTGGATGGGTGGAAGTTTTAGGTCAGCCTGGTCTACACAGCAAGTTCAAGGCCGTCCAGGGCTCCATAGAAAGACTCTGTCTGAAAATAAAAAAAAAAAAAACAGAAAAATGACATTTGTCATTCTCAGTGATTATGACAACTGAGGCAGGCATAGACACTTGGTGAACACGTGGCCATCACCCACTTGTACCTGAATAGTGTGGCCTGCCTAAGTTGCTCCAATAGAAAGATGCACTGCAATACAATGGATGCTCCAGCCTGAGTGATTTCAAAACAGGATGGTTAGGAACAAAATCAAATCATGACGAGGAACCTTTTCTTGAGTGGCACTGTGTTCAGGCAGCAGCATGGAGGTCAGGTGTACAGCTGAAAGCATAAGCAGCAGTGTCACTATTCTGGATTATGAAGAGAGACGCTGCCATGTGGACAGGGCCACAAAGCTCGGGATGAGAGCTGAAAACAGTGTCCAGTGCCAGGCTGGCTGGGAACATCACCCAACTCTTCATGTCCAACAGCCCTGGGAAAAGAAATGACAAAAAGACTGGCTTGCTATAGTGTGCCTGCTGGTAGCCTTGTGCCTGATGGTTGCCTTGAGAGTCCAAGGTTCCCATCTCCAAGAGCCCACTGTTAGTCCATAAATACTGCCCTTAGTCGTACATCACCCTGGAGCCACAGTCTTGCTCCAGTCATAAGGAGAATGAACTCCCTGTTGAATTCCCTTGTAGTGGAAGATCAGAGACTCCAGAAAGCTAGGTCCTTTATGGGCTTTCTCATGAGACCCTGTACCTTGATGTTTCAATAGACTTCTGTGTTAGACATGGGTGGATCTGAGCATCCTCTTATTGGAAAATCTCTCTAACTCTAACTCTCTAACCCTAACTGACTACACCCCCCTTTAGAGCAGGATGTGAGTATTACATAAAGGATTAGAATCCAGGGTCATATTAATTGGGGCTCAAATTCTGTCTCTAGCTCTTAGCTAGCTAAAGGGCCCAGGTCATGTTCCCTAAATTGTACAGGTCTCAGTACTCTTGCTGGTGTAAACCAGTTCTGTTGTCTACTGCACAGCTTTGAACACAAAGGTATTAGCAGGACACTAGGCTCATGGAAAGGGTTCTTAATAGCTGCTATAACTTATTTTTTCTTTAATATAGTTGAAGTCCAAATTAGAGGTCACAATCTCTTGCATTTCTCAAATTTCCTCCAAAGTATCACCAGGAAAACTTTGTCCCTGTGCACTGACCCTAAGAGAGAAAATGCTGTCAGTCTGATTCTTCATGTACAGTATTCACATGACACTAGAGCAGTGATTCTCAACCTGTCAGTTATGACAACTTGGGGGGGGTCGAATGACCCTTTTACAGGGATTGCCAAAGACCATCAGAAATATCAGATATTTACATTACTATTCAGTAGCAAATTTACAGGCATGAAGTAGCAATGATAATAATGTTATGGTTGGGGTCACCATGACACGAGGAACTGTATTAAAGGGTAGCAGCATTATGAAGGTTGGGAAACACTGCTCTAGAGCTTCTAGCCCAATGCTTTCTGGAAGGAGATACCTGTATCTTGAATCTGAGGTAAATAGTTGAGAGGTGTTAGCAGCTTGAATCTGAATTCTACTCAGGCATGTGTTTTCAATGTGTGGTCCTCAGCTGGTCACTCCAGTTTAGGAGGCTGTGGAATTCATAAATGGTAGGGTCTACCAGAGGATCACTGGTGATGGGCATCTGAAAGTGACACCTGGCCTCTGCTGCCTAGTCCACCCTGTTGTCAACAGCTGCCTCTGTGTGAACTGAGTGGCTTTGGCAGGCTTTCCTAGAAGGCTAGACTAAAGCCCTCTGCAACTGTGAGCCCAAATAAATCTTTACTCTTGCAAGTTGTCTCTGACAGGCATTGTGGTCAGTGATATGAATAATTAATCAAATATGCTCACATATAAAAAGTTCTTTAAAGTAACAAGAAATAAATTCAGTTTTAAAACATATAAAACACTGATTAGACTAAATAATGTAAGAGAAAGACAAGTAAAAGCAACATTGAGTTGTCATTTACTATTCAGCATTGTAGGGGTGTGTGGATGGTATACTTGGTTGGAAAGCTGGCTGATGAATAGGCCCTTGTATATTTCTGGTGGGTCACACAAAGATTAGTTAGAAAAATCATCATTTATTCATGACCAAACCAGTCAATTCTAAAAGGCTATTTTAATACAAACCTCCGCTACTACACAAACGTGTCCATCTCATAAGTCATGCCCTCTTTGGTAATAATAGACTAATGGAGTCTATCCCAGTGCTAATAAACAGGGGTTGGTTAAGTAGATCATGTAAGCCCATGCAGAAGAGTCCTCCTGAGCCAACGTATTAGGGACTTACAGGAAAAAGCATTTCTTGGGCAGCAGCCAGACAGCCATTCCTCTGTACCCCCAGATAAACATAACACTACACCACAATATAATGATGTCTCTACACCTCAAGACAGGAGAAGGATTTGAAAGCTAATCTAGACAAAGCTGGACCAGGACCAACGAGGATTGCCTGATCTTCCTTAGAAACCATGAACATGTACAACATGAGAAAACAGTTTCAGTAACCAGCAAGACCCAGTCCTCTAGGAATGGTGTCATTCCCTAGGCAGGGGATCCTGTACTATATAAATAAGAGTGGAGAAGTTGACCTTAGCACTAACAAGCAAACAATTATGTATTTATTTCTCTCTCAACTCTTGACTGTGGATGTGATATGGTTCAAGCTCCTGCTTCTGTGACTTCCTCAAAGCGATGAACTGTCACCTGGAAGTTAGCTGAAATAAACATCCTTCCCACCAAGTTGTGTTTTTTTTTTTTTGTCAGGATATTTTATTAAAACAAAAAGAAATTAATCTAAAATCCTTCGATAGCTCAGTTGGTAGAGCGGAGGACTGTAGAGATATCTCTTTCTATGTTAAAAATATTATTGTAAAATAGTCTTCCAACTCAGCATCAATAAATACATAAATTTGAAAAAAAAGAAAAAAGAAATTAATCTAAGACCATGTCATTATATTCCCGAGAGGACCTGGTATGCAAAATGGTATTTACAGTCATGATGATTGAATTCATGTCAGCTCTATCCCTACAGCCTGCCATGTTATATCTGAGCAAGAATATCAATCCCAACTCACTTTTTAAAAAAATCTCAGCTTTGACTACTGAAAGTGTAACAAGATGATGCCACATCAGTATTTATAACCTATTCAATGCCCAGGTCATACTTTTAAAATATCATTCTCTCTGAAATATGTATTTTACAGATTGTAAAAATGAGTGGTAAACCTGGAATGCCATGTTCAATTATGAAGCACAAAAATCCAAGGACAACAGAACTCTGTTGAAGTGTTCCAAAAAACCTGATGGAGCCACCCACACCCTTATATGGGAGCCAATCTAGTGTCAGTATAAGATTCATTCTTAGGACAAACAAAAGCCCAAAAGTCATTGGTGACTGAGGGGACTTGGGGAGAAGAAAAGCATTCTGGTGTTAGGGATGGCTTCACACCAGCTATCTTTAGTCATCTAAGTTTTTCAGAAACACCAAGTAACTAGTGTAAAGATGGTGATCGATCTATAAAAATGCCATCCTATAACTCTCAATAAATTAATTGATATAAGCAAGGAGAGTCCCATGATGCTAAAACAATACTGACAACACTGGACCTTTTAGAGGACTGACTTCTCACAAGGGGAGCCAGCCTTTATAAAGAGAGGGCCTGATATCACTCCCTAACCAAGTGACCAGACTTAACATTAGCAAAAGGGACTTGGAAACTTGGGCTTACACAGTGGCACTCTGAATTGTCTTTGCTGATAATGTCAAGTCAGAGTCTCACCAGTCCTAGACCTAGCTACCAATTTACCGTGTAGTTAGAGATGAGGGCATATATCAGACAATGCCATAGGAAATAGTCATATGAATATAGAACTTTCTGATCTTCCAAGCAGATGGGAAGTGGAAACATGAGTCACCCTCTGAAACTACAGGCATTGTGGGGAGGCTGTGGCTTGTAGCAGGTTTTCTTTAAGTTGCCAACCAACTCCCAAATCATGACACAAGACTTATTATTAATTATGAGTGCTCAGCCTGATTGGAATAATAGAAAGCTGAATGGCCAATAGCTAGTCAAAGACAATACGTAGTTGGAGGAATCTAGGCCTGAGAGAAAGAGACCAGAGAATGAGCAAGTAAAACAGGGAGACACCTAGGGCTAGCCAACCAGGTAGCCACCAGCCAGGACATATAGAATGAAAGAAAGGTAAAAAGCCTGGAGGCAAAACATAGATGAAGAGAAACAGGTTGATTTAAATTGTAAGAGCTGGTGAGAAAAGCAGAAGGTAAGGCTGAGCATTCATTCTCTTGGTAATTATTCCTTAATGTGATAGAGATGATGGTGGGTGTTGAGTCAATCACAGTCTCTAATGTTGAGGCTCTTTGTGCTTGGGTGAACAGTGACTACTCAGGTCAAGCCAATGCAGGGACCAGAAGGAAGCAAGCCCATCATCTTGCCCTGCCCCCACTCTATCATCTGGCCATGCCTTCGAGACATCACCTGGCTGTGTCCCTGATCCGGTATCCATCCCTGTTCCTAGCTGCCCTATCTGTCCATGTCCTTGTCCCTGTTCCATCATCTGTCACTGTCCTCATATCATCATCTGTCCCTATCCCATTTTATTATCTGTCCCATTCCATTGACTGTCCCTGTATTTACCTTATCATCTCTCCCTGTATCACTCCATCACCTGTGAGTGCTCCTCAATATACATGTAGGAACAGGGTAGGACAACAGGGAGAAAGGTGAGTTTAGTCCGCCATTGTTCTGTCTGAAGTTTTGCTTCCCTGAAACCCATAAGGGAGCACCTCTGAGTACCAAGTGCCTCCTCCCACATCCTATTAAGAGAACAAAGGCTGCTCTAGTAACCACAATTTAAATATTTATCTCTAAATGGACTGTTCATGTTTGTTATGGCAAAGCATTTCTGAGGACTGGGATTATAAATTTTAAGCATGTTAAAAATTCAGAGCTTACAAAAGCATTCACTGAAACAAATCATCTTTCAGATGCCAGGTGCTAGAGGAAGCCATTGTTCTTATGAATGCTTTTTCATATTGCCTCTGTCCATGTCAGAAAAACACATGCAAGCTTATCCATTCCTCATGCAAACAGTAGTCCACTGCTTAGAACCCTTGGTGTTGCTTTAAAAGTTTATGCTTTTCTGTGTATGTGGCATGTGTGTGTGCATGTTTACATGTTTGTGGGTACATGTATGTATGTGTGCATGTGTGTACACATACATGTTTTTAATGTGAATGTGTATGTTTTATGTGTATGTGTATTTACACATATATGTATGCCAGAGGCTGACATAAGGTATCTTTCTCAATTGTTCTCCACCTTACATACTGAAGCAAGGCCATTCACTTGAAACCAGTGATTCAGCAAGTCTAGCTTGATCCCAGAACCCCCATCTCCATCTCTCAACTGTGACTATTAGCATTGAGGAAGGCCATCAGATCCACCCAGAATTCGCATAGTTACTAGGGATTTGAACTCTAGTCCTCACTATTGTGTGACAGGTGCTTTACCCACCCAGCCCTCATTCAAGCCTATAAAGACCACTTTCTATTGAGAACTATCAGACACTTACATAAAGATGCACAACATAAAAAGTACAGCTTGAAGAATTATAATGAAACATCCATGTAAACCCATTTGTTGCTGGAGTTTCTCTTTCTAGCCTGGTCCCACAGCTGCTTCAACCCCAAATAAACACACGGACACTATATTAATTATAAAATTGTTGGCCGATAGCTAGGGCTTCTTATTGGCTAGCTGTGTCTTAATTAACTCATTTCTATTAATCTATGTATTTCCACGTGGTCTTGGCTTACCAGAGAATGCCCAAATCTGATTCTCCTTTGTAATCTACATGGCATTTCTTTGCCTCTGCCCCCAGCATTCTCTTCATCTCCTAGTCCTTCCTGTATTGGCCAAACAGTGTTTTATTCATCAACCAATGAGAGAAGCATATATACAGAAAGATATCCCCCATCACCCATTCACACCAAGAGATAGTACACAATCAGCATCTCAGAACACCTGCCCCAGGAAAGGCAACCATTGAAAGGATGATCTTTCCTGGTGGTTACTTCCTCATTGTTCTTACAATCAACTTTATGGCATAAGAATAAATCTCTAACATTACAATTTACTCTCATCAGCTTTTGAAACTATTTACCCTCAGTGTGATATCTAGTTATATGGCTTCATTTTCCCCACATTCACTCATGTTATTGCTTATGGTTGAAATTTGTTTGTTTAAATTGGTGCACAGGAATATTCATTGTAGGATCATGTAAAAATCATTTATCCCTTTGGGCTCTTTGGGCTTTCTCTGGATCCTGGTTTTTACAAAAAGTGTCATCACACTTGTTTTTATTAGCCATTTGGGGGAAAGGTCACAAGAGTGTTGTGGGGTCACTGACAGTCATGAAGCTGAGGTGTTTCCTGTGGGGATATACCAATTCAACCTACCTCTGATAGTGTCCAAGAGGCCCTGTTGTCTCACATTTTTCCCAATGTTTGATATTGTTCATTTTAGTTATTCCAATGATTATTAGAGTATTAATCTGGATTTCCATGATTAAGACTTCTGCATATGACATTGGCCATTCCACTTTCAATTCCTGTTAAGCCATATTTTTTGTTGTCTGTTGAAATGTCTGCCTTTTATATTGATTTATGGAAGTTTTAAAAAAGTATATTGTAAATGTTGCCTCTTTGTCAGTTTTACTAGTTGCAAATACTTTGTTACTTTTTTTCATTTAGGGTATTACATTATATGTATGTCCAGATATATAAGACTCATCTGTTTTTGAAAGGACTCACATTTTGAAGCATTTATGTTTTTTAAATCTACTGCTATTTTATAAACAAAAATTTTATTGTGACATGTTATAAATTGATTTAAAATAAACAACTTAGCATCATTTAGTGTATTCACAGGGTTGCACAGATAGACCCCATCCAATTTGAGAGCACTTGTCCACACTCATTGGCCTTTGGTAACTGACTCTCTCCCCTTAGCCAAATGCTTTGAAGCATCACCTATAGTGTCGTGTACATGCAAACTTCACATTTTGCAACAGTAGATTGATAGCCCAGTGTGTAGAGATACTGTGTTCACACACTCTTCAGGCAATTGACACTTCACCCAATGACCACACAAACAGCTTCAATCAGCATGACTGACAGCTTGACCTGATAGTTTATGTTCTTGATGATCTACCACCTGAATGGCAAGCCCACAGATGAGATGCATTCTGAAACCTGGTATTTCCTGTCAACTGCCACCTACTACCTTTCAGAGCAATGTCACACGGAGGTAACTATGTAAGGTATGGTCAAATTGTGCCTCTCCAAATTCATGTATTGAAATCCCAATGCAAGTGGCTTAGTCTGCAGTGGTATTGAAGATGGAGTCTTTAATAAGTAATTGAGGAAAAACAAGATCTTACTGTCTGTCCTTAATTCACAATGACTCATGTTCTTAAGAGAGGAGATTAAGACAGAAATAACATGTGACCATGTGAAGCCTTGGGGAAAAGATGGACACATGGAAACCAAGAGGAGACATGAGAAGAAACCAAACTCACCCATACTTTCATCTTTCTTAGAGCTGTAGCCTCCTGAGGTGTGAGCTAATATTTTTTATTGTTTAAGCCATTCAGTCTATGGTCATTTGTCACTGCAACCTTAGCAAACTATACAGTAGACATCTTTACCCTTATTTTATTGGAAACATTTCTAGTGTTTTCTCCACTGACCAGCACTGGGTTTCTTATTGTAGGAAAACTTCCATCATTTCCTACCCCAGTAAGAGTATTTCACACCATCAAGCCTGGATGTGCATGTAATAAATTTTTGTACATTTATCTATTTATTTTGGAGGGTGGGCATGCACATTCCACAGCATGTGTGTAGAAGTCAGAAGATAACTTGAAGGAATCAGTTCTTGTCTTCTTATCTTCTGCTATGAGGGTCTCAGGAATCAAACTTGGATATCAGGTTTGGTGGCAAGGACCTTTACCTGCTGGATCATCTTACTGGACCAATATTCTATGCTTTTTAAAAAGTGGTCTTTTGAGACAGGATTTCTTTGTGTAGCCCTGGCTGTCCTGGAACTCACTCTGTAAACCAGGCTGGCCTCAAACTGAGAGATCCTCCTGCTTCTGCTTTCCGAGTGCTGGGATTAAAGGAAGGTATGCAACCACATCCAAACCTATTATATGTTTTTTTTTAATATACACATTTTGATGCTGGTAGAGGTCAGCCAATAATTCATATTTAATTAATTTATGGTATCTTTGATTATCTTAATGGACTTCCTACTCTTTTGTTTTAGTTCTGTGTGCATGTGTGTAAACACACATGAGTACAGGTACCCAAGGTTCAGAAGTCTGATTCTTTTGGTGCGGGAGTTGGCAGTTGCAAGCTACCAGACATGAGTGCTGGTAACAAATGAACCTAAGGTCCTCTGCAAGAGAAGTGCATGCCCTTTACTACTGAGCCATCTCCCCAGCCCATAGATTATCCTATACACAGACATGGTTCAAGATTTGCATTATTAAATTAGCAGGTGAGGCTTCATGTGCAGAAGCTTGACAATGACACCTGGACATCTGCCTCTGTTTGTCAAAGATGAGTGTCTCAACATGAGTTCTGGCCTTGTATGTTTTTCCTAAGTTTCCACTTTTTAAATTTCTGTAAGCCAAGGAAACCATCTAATATTAATACTAATTCATCTCATCTAATGTTGGAAGTTAAGGTCTACCAGGTAGAGAGTTGAGCAAACCTAGAGTCTGACAGTTGCTGCCAATGGTCCTGATCCTACATAGCCAATGAGAGGCAACTACACAATGTCAATGGATCAGAACTCCTGGGTTCTGGGAGAGTATATAAGTTTCTGCCCATTGCTAAATAAAGGAGTCTGCTATTTTTCCTTTCACCTAACTCCTTAGGTCTGTGTCATTGACTTCATGCATTCTCACCCCTTCCTCCAAGGGAGCTGTTAAGGACCACCAACAATCTAATACTGTGTGTTCATGATTATAGAGTCAACATTTACTGTCCATCCTTTAAGCCTGTTTTTTTTTTTTTTCATTTTGCTGGATTTTGTAATCACAGGAGTTCAAATATTTTCATTATTCTTTTTTTGGGGGGGGGGTTCAAGACAGGGTTTCTCTGTGGCTTTGGAGGCTGTTCTGGAACTGGCTCTGTAGAACAGGTTGGTCTTGAACTAACAGAGATCCACCTGTCTCTGCCTCCCAAGTGCTGGGATTAAAGGCATGCGGCACTACTGCCTGGTTCATTATTCTTAATTTAATGAATGCATGGCTTGGCTTTTTATTTCCTTTGTCTGGCACACACATAATTTGTTTTGTAAGTTTCAACCTTAGGTTTTTGTTCTGTGCCGGCTTTTCTTGCTGTTGTCAGTGCTCATGAGACACTTTTCTTCTGCTGTATCATTGATAAGCTTTCGGCACCACTTAGGCTTTTTGCAAAGGGCATCAACTTTTATCATTTGTATCTCATTTGTCTGTCTTCCATGTATAGCATGCTTCCTATAATCCTTTCAATTCTTTTCTGTTTTATTTCTTTGAATTTCTCTTTTATGTCTCTAATTGTGATTTGGGTGGCATCGATCTCCTTTTTACTGATTTAAATTTAATATTTATCTGTTCAATGACCTGATTTTTCCCTCTGACCTCTTTCCTCAGTGCTTTCAGTTTGCTCATCACCTTCTTTCGTCTCATCTCATCTGCTTTTGTGTGCTTATTTCAGAATAAAAATACTGCCTTGTGGATAGTTCTGTGGGATAAAGTACTTGCTGTGCAAGTATGAGGAGAAGAGTTTGGATCCTCAGAACTCCCATAATAGGTAGGCAAGAAGTGGGGCTGCTGATAAATGGAGAACTCAGGAGGCAGACCCAAATCTGTGAACTCAGGAGGCAGACTTGTGAGCTCAGGAGGCAGACCCAAATCTGTGAACTCAGGAGGCAGACCCAAATCCATGAACTCAGGAGGCAGATCCGTGAACTCAGGAGGCAGATCCTAATCCGTGAACTCTGGGTTCAGCAAGAGACCCTGTCTCAACAATCGAAGTGTAGAGCAGTAGAGAAAGACACCAAGCATCAGCTGCAGACCTCCAGGTTCGAATGCTCCGGCATACGTGTGAGCATGCATACATGTATACATTCCACACAAATATACAAAGACACAGACCAGACACACAGAGAGCGAGACACATACAAACTCTACCTTTTCTTCATGTGGTATTCTACAGAAGTCCTTGTCTACAAACATCTGCTGTTTTAGGCCTCGGTTCTTCAATGATGAATTTTTGCGCTCTGTGTCATATAGTATGTTACTTTCATCATTTGATTTTGCCAGTTTACCGTTGAGTCCTATTCATATTCCTTTCTCGTTGTACCTCATCTTGAATATGCCCTTTCAAAGCTAGCCATTTCCCAAATATAGCAGAGAGGGTGGGGCAGCAGGATGGGTTGAGGTAGGAGCTGAATGCTGCTATGAGTGCGGGGCCATCAGCCCTGGGAATGTGTCTCTGCTTTGGGCAGGCAGGAGGTATGCCTGGCTCACAAAGAGGCCCAGCATGGAAAGGTCCTTCTGGTGTGAACTTGATGTTCAGATCTTGTCTGCTGGCTGAGATCACCAGATGCCAGGCTCATCCTCACCAACTGCCTCTCTTCCACCCTGGCACTCAATTCAATGGGCTTCCTGCAAAGATGTTGCATATGAGTAAGCTGCAGGTACCCCAAAGGGCCTTCTGCGATGTCATGGCACACTCAAGGACACTCCACCAAAGCCTGTCATTTCATGGAATAACATTCTTCCCGGGTCACTTGACACTGAAGACCTGGGTTTGCTGCCCAGCACCTTCAGAGTCCGTGCCCTCTCTTGGCATTCACACTGCACTCTCCTGCTGCTAAACTAGCAAGTGCACAGGTGTGCATCTTCCCTAAGCGTGCATCCTGGCAAAGAAGGAGCCATCTCTTTGGAAATCTGCTGTTTCCTCAATAAATCAAGACAGCCCGTGCTAAAATGCAGCTTGGGCATTCTTAATTAGCAGGTGAGACTTCGTGTGCAGAAGCGTAAAAATGACACCTGGACATTTGCCTCTGTTTGTCAAAGATGAGTGGCTGAGTAGGAGTCCTGGCCTTTTATGTTCTTCCCCAGTTTCCACTTCTTTTCATCTGTGAGCCAAGGAAACCAGGCCACACCATCTAATACCATCTGTGGGTCTTCCCATGCAGGCACTAGAAACACATGAGACCCGATGAGAGCCAGCTGTAGTAGTGATATGTCTGATTTGAACCTCCCCAATGGTAATTGGGGAACTGCCCTGACACATAGCATAATGACTGGAAATGACAGGCATGGTAAATGATTACATGTCAGAGGCATCATCAGTAGTGTTCAGTGTCAAGATTTGCTTCCAACTAATGGCCAACAGGATATCAGGGAATCAGTGAGAATTAGACACTGGGTCAGGCTAGCACACTGCAATGAAATTGACGCCGTGTGAAAAATCAAAACACAGCTACCGGCAAGAATTAAAAAGTGTGACTCCAGTAAGTAGAAAGGATGCTGGGGAAACACATCAAGTCAGAGTTCAGAGTCCAGGAACCTTGTTCACAGAAATAGAATAAACAGAAACCATGGCTGCTCTGTAAGGCCATGATTTGCTTATCCCAATGCAAAACAAACAGTCTTAGAGGAATTAAGGGCTGATTACAGAGAAGGCTGTGCAAGAAATCAAATAGTACAAGAAATATGAAGATGTGACCATCTTCTGTAGGCATCAGCTTCAGGCCCTGAATCTAGAGGAGACTATCTTCCTTTGCATGGCACTGGCCTTGGTCATGAGCTTGCTTTGACTGACATAGTGCCAATAGAATAGACATGAACAAAAGGCTTTATGTGTGCTAGTGTGGTTGACTTTGCCTCTTACACTGTCATTGAAAGCCACCCCCCATGTAGCTGGAGAAAAATAATCTGAAAAAAGATCAGAGTCCAGCCCATACCATGATCAGCCCAATCTGATTCACAAGGCCACCCATCCCAGTTCCGTTAATATCTCTGAATGCACTCCAGTGTTTATTCCCAAGGATTTTCGTGAACAAACACAAATGCAACTAAGCATTCTGATATCCAGTTAAACAGGCTTTGTATTTTGCAGTGGTTTTATGCTTCATAAATATTCAAAACCTCAATTTCACAAAAGTTTAGATTCTTTGGTAAGTCCTATCCACATTTATATATTTTAAAATAGTGACAAAATGGGGCTCAAGAAAAACCTCAGCAGATAAGAATGCTTTCTGTTCTTGCAAAGGACCTAAATTTGGTTCCCAGCACTCAAGTTGGGTGGCTCATAATTACCTGTAAATCCAGATCCAGTGTGACATAACGCCCTCTTCTGGCCTCTATGGGTACTGCACACTCATGTAGCATATACACAAACCATATATACATATAAATAAAAACAAATCTTTTAAAAAGTTTAAAATTGTGGTAAAATACACCTTCTGTCAAATTCTTCTGTCATTTTAAAGTCTGAGGTTTTGTGGCACTACATGTGTTTATGTTTTTAAGCAACCATCACCATTGTCCATCCTCAGAACTCTTAACCTTGCAAAACTGAAAGTATGGCCCTGTAAAATAAATAATCCTCCTTCTCTGGGCCTGGCAACCACCTGGAACTACCATTTTACTACCTTTCTACATGAATTTCACTATTCTAAGGCCCTCACATGTATGGAATCACATAGAGCTTGCTACTGTGAACAATTTATCACTTAAGACTTAGCTTCAAGGCTCGTCCATAGTGTACCAGGAGCCAGAACTAAGTTTACTTTTAAAAACTGAATAATATCCCACCACTCAGACTACACATTTTTGTTCAGTCATTCATCTGTCAGTGGATACTGGGGTCATTTCCACCCTTTTGAAAAATGTATATATTTATATACATGCTAGGTTTCTATTTTTAGTTTGTTGGGGTTTATAGCTGGACAGAATCACTGTATCATATAATAAGTCTACTTCTTCTTGAAGGACAGCCTTACTTTTTTTTTTAAGCTTTTACAACTATTCACTTTTGGTGAGAAATTTTCTACAAATACCTCCTAGCTAGACCTTGTACATTTAATGTATTTTTTAAATCATTTTATATGGATGGGCATCTTGCCTGGATGTACCATGTGCCAGTATGGTACAGGCAGAGGGCTAATGAGGGCGCTGGATCCTCTGGAACTCCAGTTACAGGTGGTTCTGAGACACTGTGGGTATTGGGAATTGAATCCAAGCCTTCTGGAAAAACAGCCAGTATTCTTACCTGATGAGCCATCTCTCCAGCCCCAACCCTGCATATTTTAAGTGAGCAGTTCACTCTAGCTCCCACAAGCTCACATCACACCATAGAGAGCTAGATCAGTGCAGATAGCTGTGCTTGTTTTGGTTTTTCCAGGGAGCTTTAAAAGCTCTCTGCAAGACACTTCTCTTCTGTGGCTTCTCTTGACTCACAAGTAGGAAAGTCCTGGCTTCAGGCCCATGACCCCATGTTTAGGTGTGCTCATCTTCCTGCTCAGATGTGTCACTCTGTCAGCTGTAAGCCCTTAGAGGGGCTTCTTGATATCCTCCTTATTTGATTTTGGTTTTTATGTCTTAGAGTTTTGTTGTTCATTGCATTTTGTTTTCCTTTAAAAAAACTATTTACATTTATTCTCCCCCACCCGTGTGTGTGTGTGTGTGTGTGTGTGTGTGTGTGTGTGTGTGTGTGTGTGTGTATGTGTGTGTATTGTGTTGTGTATACATACTCACTCATGCTATGATGTGCCTATTCTGGAGTTCAGAGGACAGCTTGCAGGAGTCAGTTCTTGTCTTCTATCATGTGAGTCTCAGGGAACAAACTCAGGTCATTAGGCTTGTTGGTAGATGCCACCTGCCATCCCACCTGCCTGCACTGCTTTGTTTGTTTTTGTTTTGTTTTTTTGAGATAGGATCTCTTCATATAGCCCAGGCTGCCCTTGAACTCACGATATAGCTGATGATGACCTTGGACTCCTGATTTACCAGCACCATCTCCCAAATACTGGGATGACAACTATGTGCCACCATACCTGGCTATCCTCTCCTCTGCATCTCCAGGGATTACAAGTCTCAAACCACTTTACTGACACTTATTGGGGGATTTCTAGAATGCATTAGCTCCATGTCCTCAAGTCCCCTCAGCTTTTAGTCGGCTAGCATCTGGACACTGCTCTTCACATGCAAAAGCAGCTCTTCCATGGCCACTCTCCCATTTATCATGCTGGCCCCACAAACAAAGGAGCCAGGTGGCCAATCCCTCCACTAAAGTCTCTCTATGAAATCCTTCCTCTCCTGCCTCTTGTCCCATCTCTGGCTGCTGTCTCTCAGTGCGGACCATGCTCAGTGGAGACCCTGATGATTTATGTCCTCTTTTCACTTTTCCTGCAAGCTGACAGTCATGTGTCAGTTCCAGTTTCCAAATTTTCACCCTGGAACTTCTTCCCAAACTCTCATATCTGTGCCCCACTTTGTCTGGTGGCACAGCAGAAATTCCACAATAGGAGACTGCCACCCTAACTCTTACCATGTGGAGCCACATAAGTTTCTTAAGGACCTTACCAGATTCCTTGTCTAGCACAGGGGTCACTGACACCTTTCTCCACAATAGTAATCATCCATGGGAAGCTTTGGTTTGTCTCCAGGGGCTCCCAATCTTCTTTATGCTGATGCTGCCACTGTGGGAGCTTAGGGCACAGGCCATCCATTCTGTTGTTGCCTCCAGTGGGCCCTGCACCTGGCAGCACAGTGTGGACTAGGCCAAACTGCTCAACTCTACCTGCCTGATTTTACTCTTCATTGGCAGGCAGACACCTGATCTGCCAGTGATCTGGCATGTCAGCCCTCAGCTGGGTCACAGAGTCAATGTGGAGCATACAATGGCTGTTTCAGAGGCAACAGAGTGACCCAAATCATTACCCTATCTTAAGAGGATGCTAGTGTTTTGTGGGACCAAAAGAAAGTGTGGTGGTCTTCACTGTCTGTTTGATGGGTTTTAGAGTCACTAGACCTAGAGGTGTGCCTATGAGAATATTCCCAAAGAAGTTTAACTGTGGAGAGAGAAGTTAACCTGAGTGTGGGTAGCATCATCCCATAGGCTGGAGTCCTTGACTGAAACAAAATGAAAAAATGATTGGAACACCAGCATTCTTCTCTATGCTTCCTGACTTATACTACAATGTGGTCAGCTGCTTTGAACTCCTGCCATGATGCCTTCCCCACCATAATGGACTGTAGTCTCAAGCCATGAGCCAAAATGAGGCCTTCCTCCCTTAAGCTGCTTTGACAGATATTTACTTGTAGTGACCAGAAGAGTATCTAATCCAAGAAGGGTTCAGAATGCCTTTCAGTTCTGCCCTAACTTCTTTTTGAAAGATTTATGTTACATGTATATGTGAGTACCTATGTGGTGGTTTGGAAAAAAAAAAGGTCCTCAAAGGCACTATTAGGAGGTGTGGCTTTGTTGAAGTAGGTGTGGTTTAGTTGGAGGAAGTGTGTCACTGTGGAGGCAGGCTTTGAGGTCTCATAGATGCTCAAGATACTGCCCAGTATCTCAGATCACTTCCTGTTGCCTATGAGTCAAGATGTAAGGACTCTCAGCTATGTCTCCAGTACCATGTCTGCCTGCACACCACCTTGCTGCACCATGATGATAATGGACTAAACCTCTGAAAATGTAAGCTACCTCAATTAAATGTTTTTCCTTTGCAAGAGTTGCCATGGTTATGGTGTTTCTTCACAGCAATAGAAACCCTAAGACAGAAATTGGTACCTGGGACTGAGGTATCGCAGTGATAGACCCAACCATGCTTTTGTTTGAAGAAATAGGGACCTTGGGACTGTGGATTAGGAAAGCAGATGAATGCTGTAAGTGCTGCTTAAGGAGCCATACTAGTAGGAGCGTGGAAGACAGTGGTGCTGGGAATGATTTGAACTGTGGGGGACTTCAGAGGAAAGGAGTATTAATATGTGGCCTAGAGATCATTCTTGTGATGTTTTGCTCTTGTCTAAACAGTCTGCCTGAGGCTAATGTGAAGAGTTTTGTATTAATTATACTGGCAGATGGAATCTCAAAACAGCATTGTATAGACTCTGTTGTATGGTTATTAGTGGAAACTCTGATGAAGATTTACAATGAAATGGAGCAAGTTGAGCAGGGTAAATTATGAAATGTAAAATTTAAGGAGAAAAGGAGCACCAGGAAGTGGAATAGATCTAAGTTCTGTGACTCTAGAGAACCCTGACTAATTCAGCCTGTATGTATGTATGTGTGCCACGAATGTGCCTGGGGCCCTTTGAGGTCAAATGAGGACATTGGATATGGAGTTACAGGTGGTTGTGAGCTGCCTCATATAGGTGCTTAGAACCAAACCTAGGTCCTCTGTAAGGGCATAAAGTGCTTATAACTACTGGGACATCAATCCAAACTTATTTGCCTTAATGTCTTCCCTTCCTCATCCATGGAATCTTGTGGGGACAAGTCCTGAAAGCCCCGCTCTCTCTGACACTTCCTTCTGCCACAGTTGTCATAAAATTTCATCCTGGGGGCATTAATATGTCTTTCCTATACTGCAGATGTTTGCACTAGTTCTTGAGGAGCAAACTTCAGAAAGACAGGAGTCTTGGCCGTGTTCAGCTATATTCTTTCCAGCAGCATCTGTGGCCTCATGGGGTGCATGCTGGAGCAATATAAGGATGTCCCTGCCCAGTGCCATACAGACTAGCAAGCAAGAAAGGACCTCCTCTCTGGAAACCTTCGTATGTACTCAGGTTCACCAATCATTGTGGGGGTGATAGCCTGAGCCTCACCAAAGTGGCTCTCTACCTGGACCCAGCTGTGAGGCATGGCATGGCAGGCCAGGCCTGCAGGAAAGCAGTTGGGATTCTTCAAGGTTGCACTGGAAGGCTTCAGACTCGGAACTTCACAATCTACAATAGCAGCTAGGGTTTGGAGGCTAAGACCTCCTCAATCAGGTAATGCTGGTTTTCAAGACACAAAAACTAAAGGAAAGGACTAAATCCAGAGATGGTGCTCTCATAGGAGCTGACATATCTTGTGATCACATTCTTAGGGTCTCAATCATCTACTAGGACCCTCAGGCCAGAAAAAAGAGTCAGAGACAGAGACAGACTGGACCTAAATTGCACGAGTTTGTTGTTGGCTGGCATTAGGGAATCATGTCTAACCTGACCCAAAGGTGCATTCCAGAATAAATTCAGCCCAGCAACTTTCTTCCTAGCATCATGAAAAACAACTAAAGGCCATGACTATAGAAGCAGCAAGGGAAAGGTTTTGTCAGAGGGCAGCATGTGCAGGGAGTTGACTCAGATCCTCGAGACCTAAGTGGGTTGAAGGTAGCCAGTGACTGTGCACATGAAACCAGTTATTTTGATTCTTTAGGAGAGTCCTTCCAGACTGTTCCTTGTGCCAGGCTCCTGTGAAGAAAAAGAGCATAGAATATACAAAAGAGGGGAGAATGAACCAGGTGTCAGACCATGATGTGAAACAGACATCACTTATCCAAGGAGGAGCCAAGACAATGTTTTGCCAAACACTCTGAGCCTCTACCAAGGAAAAGGCTGACAGGACAAAAACCAAACGACAAGCCACAAACCAGAATTTAAACTAAGCCCAATGGGCCCTCACACAATGTGCCATGCAGAGAGAGGGTCCCCAGAAGATGGTGTAGAGGTAGGGGTGCAAGCAGGAGTGATAACAATGAGAATCCTGGGAGTGATTTTGGTACAGGATAGAAATGGATGACAAGCAAGAGCAAAGAGAGGGGCTAGGACCCAAGCAGATACATGAGGCTCTCAAGGGAACAAGGACCTCGACATGAGGATATCCAGAACTCAAAGACCAGCCATAGGGCCCTCCAAAGGGCAGCACACATGGGACTCCAGGGCAGAGAAGAGATTCTTCACCATCCTGTGATGGGGAGTAAGTACATGACATCAAAACCCATAGAACCATGCAATGCACATAGAAACTAGAGATGCCCCTTAAGGGCCTCTGCTTTCTATTCTATATTCTCCTGTGATCAGAAAGCTGCTCTAGGAGTCCTAGTCTATGAAGAAGACTAAACAAAAAAAAAAAAAAAGCAGCCTTAAGAGAACCAGAGAAAGGCTGCAGAGATGGCTCAGCAGCTCTTCCAGAGGACTTGGGTTCACATCTCAGCACGCACATGGTGACTCATGACCATCTGTTACTCCGGTTTCAGTGGATCTGGTGACCTCTTCTGGCCTCTATAGACACTGGCACACATGTGGTGCGTAGACATATATGTAGGTAAATCATCTAGACGCATAAAAGTTTTCCACGTTTTGAAAGAGCCCAGAGTAGCCGCCTGATCTCTCACGCGGCTCTGATAAGGCTACACTGAGAACACTGGGTGCCCCTAAGTTGTCAGGGAAGTTCCGAGCTTATTCCTTTGTTCACCTCCCTATATTTAGATGGATGTTCTTAACTGAGGGAGTTTAGTTTTAGATTCCAGAATGCTGGCACTGAGATTTAGCTTGTTTTTTTTTCCTGCTTGATGTTACCCTGTTTACCTAGTGTCAGTGCCTTGTGGCTGGATACACAGTAAGAGGGAAGTTTTACAAGTTAGAGGCATCCTTTTATCTGCCAAACAATGTGACACTGTCCCTACAACTCAGGTGTAAATCTTCCTTCCTGGTGTCTTGTTGGAACTGTGGTTACTGGACTTTTCATCTGGAATCATAAACTAGACTAAATAGGGCCAAAGAGATGGCCCAGCATGTAAAAAAAAAAAAAAAAAAAAAATTCTTTCCACGAGTCTTAGTCAGGGTTCCTTTTGCTGTGACAAACACTGTGACCAAAAGCAACTTGGGGGGGAAAGGATTTATTTTGCATGTTTTTTTCATATCACAGTTCATCACCAAAGGCAGCCAGGGCAAGAATTCAAACAGGGATGGAACCTGAAGGCAGGAGCTGATGCAGAAGCCAGGGAGACATGCAGCTTACTAGCTTGCTCCTTGTGGCTTGCTCAGCTTGATTTCTTATACTCCATTCGGACCACTTACCTAGGCAGGGGTGGCCCCACCCACAATGGGCTGGGCCCACCTACATCAATCACTAATTAATAAAATGTCTCATAGCCTTGCCCACAGGGCAGTCTGGAGGGAACAATTTCTTAATCAATGTTCTCTCTTCCCATATGACTCTAGCTTATGTCAAGTTGATATAAAGCTAGCCAGCACGCCATGCAAAGGGGTGACCTGAGTTCCATCCCCACATAAAAAGCCACATATGTGGCAGCACACACATATAATCTCAGCACTCCTATAAGCAAAATGAAAGTGGAGACAAAGGATACCTTGAGCTGGAAGTGGTGGAGCACACTTTTGATCCCAGCACTCAGGGAGGCAGAGGCAGGCAGGTCTCTGTGACTTCCAGGTCAGACTAGTCTACAAAGTGAATTCTAGGTCAGTCAGGGCTACACAGAGAACCCCTGTCTTGAAAAAAAAAAGGATAGCTTGGGCAATCACAAACTAGCCAGCCAGGAGTACAGTGCTTTACCAAGGTGAGAGGAGAGAACTTATTCCCCAAAGTTGTTCCCTGACCTCACCTCCACTCATGCACCATGGCATGCACACACCTACACACACACACATACACACACACACACACACACACACACACACACACACACACACTATACCCATATGCACAACAATCAAGAAAGACTAAACAGAACCCAGTAACATTTCTAAAGTCCTGCCTCGGGCTCACAGATTCACAGACGAGAAAGCATAGTCTTCATCTTCTGAAATTAAGAATCCTGTCTTGCGTGGCTAGCAATTTTCTGCCAGTGATTATACTAAGCTGGTGTGGGAAGGATGAATAGAGTGGGGACAGCCCTTCCTCAGGGTGGGTTTCAGCAGCAGCCAAGATGTAAGGAAACACCAGGATAAAGCAGCCTGCTCGTTTGCCTGTCCTGTTTTCTTTCCAGTGTGTTTATTTGTTGCTGCAGCTGCAGCTATCCTTTCCCAACATCAAACTCCTTGGCCTTCCAGTACAGACTTCCCAAGACTATCCCAGGCCTTCAGTACTGGATCGGGATGGCTGAGGAATCTAGCCTTGTACATTAGGCTGCTACAGGGCTCTCTGCCCTTCCAAGATGTCTACAGCTACATCCATTGTTGACTACATAGCCTGTATTTTGTAAGCCACTCTAATAAACCCCCTTTAGAATATATACTCATTCTATCTGCCCTGTTCATCCAGAAAGCTGTGACTAATACACAGCTCATCTTTCAGATCCACCCTCAGTCTCTACCTTCTGGCTCAGCAGATGCCCTCGGCGCTGAGTCTAGCAACAACATGGAAGTGTAGGCTCTGGAGGCTTGGGAGCCAGCTGTCATTCTCCCCCTGTGACCACAGCCTGTATGCATCTCTCTGGGCCTTCTCCATAGTTCTGGGTCAAGGCTGCATCTGTGCCTCCAGCTGAGAAGCAGCAAGCCCAAGTCTGGGTCTTCCTGTGTAATAGTGCTATACCATGCTCCTCTACTGGAGACACACCACTGCGGAGGTTGCTATCTTTTCCCTTTTTAAAAGGTTGAAAAAGAATTGTTTCATTGTTTTTTTTCCTGTGAGACACTGAAAAAAAAAAGTGAAATCACAAGGGAAAAATTAAAACATGGGAAGAAAAATTCCCATTTCAACCTACCTCGAGGCCCCTTCTTGGTGTGTTTTGAGCTACTCTGTACAGTTGCTTATTACCTAAAACTAGTAGGAAGAAAAACGGGGCACCTCCAGGTGAGAGAGGGGGACCTTTCAGAATGTAACCATTACATGCTTCCCTGCCTGGGGTTTCCGGAGGCAATGGTCACTATTGAACAAGCTGTGAGTTTGCAGAGGGAGTAAAGAGAAGGAGAGAACAAGATACAGAGGAGGGGAGAGGGGAGGAGAACTGTGAGTGTCACATCTCACTGGGGAGATGCACAGGTGGGATGCTCGGGAGACATCTAGGAATAGAAAAAGGAATGTCACCTCCATGCTCCATCTAATCTAACTGAAAAGACATGGCCTGGAATTTAAATGATGGCTGCTAGGGCACACTGCAGCAGACACCATTGTGAGTCTGCAGTATGCCAGGGTCTGAGGATCAGACATGGCTCCACCCACAGGGAACTCATGCCTCATAGCCAGATGAGATGAATCTCGTGGCAGACTGGGTGGGGACAGCACTGTGATTTATTACAGGAAGAGGTTAGTGGGAAGTGCACATGGTCATCTGTATGTGTGCCAGGAAACAGTCGCAAAAAACACTTATCTATTTCTGACACAAAATTTGAGTAGCCAGAGACTAGAAATACACTTGCTAAAATTAAGAGTATCCATTAGAAATATCTAGCAAGCATCACACTTGGTAATATATCATTTGACATTCCCATGAAAGTCAGATTGGCAAGCTGCCAAAAGCAGGCCGACAATGGCACCATGTGTACATGTTCCTTTGTAGAATGACTTTGGAGTCTTTTCGTCCACCTCCTGAACATGGGCTGGCCTTGCCATGTAGCTTGACATTGGAATGCAGAGAAAGCAACACGGCACTCCAAACCAATGACTCTGAAGATGCCGTGCTCTCTGCTCTTGCCTTCTGGGAGCACTGTATGAGCAGCAGCCTGGGCAGGCCACAGCTGGAGGTCAGGCCATGTAACATAGACTGCTCCAGTGATGGTATCCAGCATTATGCATGTACTGGCAGTCGCCTCAGACATTTTGCCTTGGTCACACTGCAGATGGCTGCAGCTATATGAGGGACTCTTTAGAGGAGAGCGGCTCAGCGGAACCCTTGCCCACATTGCTGACCTTTATCACAGTGAACAGACAAGGATCTGTGTTGCTTTTAAAATGCCTCTGTATTTTGGCTGTTTGTTAGGTATTGTGATGGTTAGCTTTAATCCGCAACTTGATACCACCTAGAACAATGTGGGAAGAGAATCTCTATGAGGAACTGCCTACACTGGTTTGGTGTGTGGAGATTGTTTTAATTAATGTATGTGTAAAGTCTTAGCTCACTGTGTGTGTCACTATTCCCTATGTAGGGGTTTCTGAACCGTGTGTGAAGAAATCAAGCCAAGCACACACAAACAGATGAACATGAATGCATTCATTTCCCTCTGCTCTGGACTGGATGTGCTTCAAGATTATACCACTGGGACCTCCCTACTTTAAAAAAAAAAGATTTTATTTATTTATTATGTATACAACATTCTGCTTCCATGTATATCTGCACACCAGAAGAGGGCACCAGGTGTCATAGTGGATGGTTGTGAGCCACCATGTGGTTGCTGGGAATTGAACTCAGGTCCTATGGAAGAGCAGTCAGTGCTCTTAACTTCTGAGCCATCTCTCCAGCCCTGCTTTTGTGAACTGAACCTGGAAATGTGAGGTAAAACAAAGCCTTGTCTCCCCTACGTTGCTTTTTGTCAGGGTATCACAGCAACAGAAGTGAAACTAGGATATACATGAATGCATACATACATGCATACATACATACATACATACATACATACATACATACGTATGTATGAGCTGACATATTGGCTTGTAGGAAGTATCATTCAAACTACAAAACAGTGTGGCTCCTTCAGTGGAATCCAGCAGTGGGAAACGGTGTTAACCTCTTCTGTGGCCAAAGATAAGATTGGAGTCTGCCTTGCTCTTGCACTCCTAGGTGTTGTCTTCTCTTCAAGTGTCAGGAACTGTGTGTAACTTCCCCAAGCCTCACCATTTTATAATATACCAATCATATTGGGTTGCTGCCTGCTTTAATGACCTCATTTTAGCTGATGACCCTTGCACAGAGGTAGCTCCAAATAAGGTCACACTCTGAAGCACAGGGCATTGAGACATACGAATTTTAGAGCTCAACTTCTCAGTGCACCAACAGATGACTCATGGCTCACACGTTTGGGGACAGGGATAATTGCTGTTATTGATCTTTGTTCTGAAGGCTCTAACTAATATAACAAGGCAAGAAAAGAAGCTGATGCTAAATGCTGGGAAGGCAGTGATAAGCGTACCGTTACTGAGAGATGCCCTTATTGTCTACATGGAACTTAAAAGCTTAGGGGAAACACTACTGTGATGCCTTTTAAGATAATTCCTTGGGATTCTGCATATATTAATATGCTTTCAAAGCATCTTTCCTTGTGTCAGAAATAACTGAACATATAATTTTCGAAGTCATATTCACAAAAGGAATATACCAATGTTCATATTAGTTTTATTAATAATACAATATGCTCTCTAGACCTTAAAATAAAAATAATAGCTGAAGGTGATGATATACACTTGTCATCCCAGTGTATCAGGAGTTCAAAGATAGGCCTGGCTAAATAGCAATTTTGAAGTCAGCTTGGGATACATAAGATCCTGTATCCAAAAAAAAAAAAAGAGAGAAAGAAATGACACAAATAGCAATCAACAGTAGAATGTCTAATGAGCAGGATGGGCACAGAGCTAGTGACATTTCTCCATGTATGCAGGGTGAGTATGAAGATTTGTATATAAATATGTATTCATCAGGAACAGGAGCTCATCAAACTAACACTTAAAATGGAAATGGGTACATTCATTTTGCTGCATATAAATTACACTTGAGGAAATAGCTTTTTAAGATTTATTTTTATTGTTTTTAATTTTGTGTATGTGTGTTTGGCGTGTGTGCATGTGAGTGTAGATACATGCAGAGACCAGCAGAGGGTGCTGGGTGCTTTGGAGCTGAAGTCACAGGCCATTGGAAGCCTCTGGATGTGGGTGCTGGGAACTGAACTCTGGTCCTTTGGAAGAGTAGCATATGCTCTTAATCACTGAGTCATCCCTCAAGTCCCAGAAGTAGTGTTTTAAAGTTTTGAATTTTATTAAAAGGATAAATCTTTAACATAAAAAGAAGACATGAAAATGTCCAAAGGAAATTTAAAAGAACATTGTTACAAACTTACTACAAAAATACTTGAGTCAACATGACAGAGGGAAGCAAGACTCATAAGAGACAGAAATCAAAAACTGAAAATGTTAAATTATGCATAATATACCATATGATTGTATGGCAAAGAGCACCATGAGGGCAGGGGACAGAGTTGAGTGACAGAGCACTTAACTAAGGTTCAACACCCCTTCCAGGAAAAAAAAAAAGGGAACAGTCATTCAACATTGCAGTCTATTTGTTGAAGAATGGGACCCCCTGAGAAACATTGTTCTCTGATTGAAGTGGGAGAAAAGAATCCCCAGAACTCCTGGAGCTTAGGATGCTCCAGCGCTAAGCAGGCAGAGATAATGCCTGAATGCAGATGTTCAGGCTGCTGGGAAGACAGAGGGATGGGTAGAGACAGAAGCCTGTGAGCACAGCCAACACTGTTCAGCCACAGTGGGAAGGATTGGCTGGAGGCACCTTCACTTTTACCTTCATCAGTCTACAGCTTGAACTTAGCAGGCAATGCAATGCCATTTCTGTCCTGTCCACTCCCAGTCCTTTTTCCCTGTGGGGAGGTGAAGAATGAGTCAAAGGCTGAGTTGTACCCACTGTCATCAGGCCCTTAGATCTCAGAAGCCCTCTTCTCTTTAGATAGCTACCAATGAACGAAAAGAACTGTTGTTTGTGCATTGAAGCAACAAGGCTTGCTGTGTTAATTAGAAATTAAGACGGAGACTATACCAGAATGTTTGTGTTTTAAAAACCAACAGAGCTAAAGCAGGACTGATGTGTTAACATAAGAAAACTAGCTCATGAAAAAGCATCTGGATTTCATTCACTATTATGACAATGAAATGAGAGGAGTAGGCTTTCTACATGTTCTCCAAAAGTCCGGCTTCACAAACGACAGTTGGCTTCTCATAGCTACTCCGTGGTGGTTGGTTGCTTTGGTTTAAGTATAGGAAGGAAATCAGGTCTTCAGTGGAGAAGAGAGGAGTCTTTTTTTTTTTTTTTTTTTTTTTTTTTTTTTGGTTTTTCGAGACACGGTTTCTCTGTAGGTTTGGAGCCTGTCCTGGAACTCTTTATGAAGACCAGGCTGGCCTCAAACTCACAGAGATCGCCTGCCTCTGCCTTCTGAGTGCTGGGATTAAAGGCGTGCACCACCATCATCCAACGAGAGGAATTTTTCTTAATGCATTTTCAGATAACTAGGTATTCTCCTTCTACACCTTATCAAATGTCAGAAGTCATGGGTCACTAAAAATTTATTCAACATGGAGGGGTTTGAGGGATGGCTCAGCAGTTAAGAGCACTTGCCGCTTTCTCAGAGGACCACAGTTTGGTTTACAGCACCCATGTTAGACAGCTCACAACCACCCGTAACTCCAGATCTAGGGGATCCAGCACCCTCTTCTGGTCTGAAGGCACTTCACTCATGTGCACACATCCAAAATACACTTAATTCAAAATAAAAATAAACCTTAAAATAAATACATAAAAGCACACACACACACACACACACACACACACACACACACACACACACACACACACACATTTATGTATTCTAATGTACCATATCAAATCTCAGTAGGCTGTAGGTTGCCAAAATGTATTCGTGGTGAAATCAGAAGCCTCACCAATGAACTTGGACCTCACTAGGGCTTTAACTCTATAAGGTTATGGACTTCAGTATGTTGCCATATGGCATCTTACACTGGTCATCAGGGAAACGTCAGGTCCCTGAGTTATGCAGAACTTGCATCTGTTGCCACATTTCTTCATGCATGATTAGAAAATTCTCTTTGTTAAGTTCTCTACCATTCTCAAGAGGAAGGCGCCTACGTACTGGGAACTGTCAGGTTCAGGACGGCTGCTACAAGTGTCCCAAAATTCCAATTTTCATTTGAAAGCTTGAATTTTATCACTGGCAAAAATATACTGTCAGTTGCTCTCCTTGAAGTGACAGGCTTGCTTCGTTCATTTTTGAGAAAATGTCTAGCAAATATCCAAGTCTGAAGAGCTGTGGTGTGTCTGTCAGTCACTCTTTGAAATAAAAATGGTGTTCCAGGGAAGGAGAAGTTCATTCAGCTCAAAACAGAAGCAATCATATGCATGCAAGTGCTTCTTGGGAGGAAGCACAGAACTCGTGGGTAGCGGAAACACTGATGCACACCGCCCGTGTCACCAGGCAGAAGATTAAAAGATGGACTCTTTACTGCTTGGTCAAAAGCACTTTTAAATCTTCCTGGCACATGTGTGTGTGTGTGTGTGTGTGTGTGTGTGTGTCTGTGTGTCTGTGTGTCTGTGTGTGTGTGTGTGTCTGTGTGGAAGCCAGAAGTCAATCATGTGTGTCATTTCCTCAGGTACTATCCACCTTATTTCATGATAGGGTTTCTCACGGGCCTGGAACTCATCAAAGAGGCTGGGCTGGCTGGCCAGAGCCCACCTATCTGTCACCTCTTCAACACTGGGATTGCAAATGCTCAGCACCCAGTGATTTTTTTTATATCTGTCCTGGGGATAGAACTCAGGTCTTGTTGCTTGCTTGAAAAGCACTTCAGCTCCTGAGCTATTTCTCCACATTTCTGAAACCAGCTTTCCACATCACATTGACAACTGGTGATAACTAGGACATCTTCCCACCCCAGAGAAACTGATACAGAGAGTCATAGGGGTCCAAGTCATGCAGAAGGTATTTGTGCTCCTGGGTATTGAATCTGTGCCCTGGGTTCCCCATTCCATTTCCCAGATGGCACCAAGAGCCAAAGAATACCCTCAGAGGGAAGCAAGGGCACAGCAGGTGAGGTAGGATGTCTGAGATGTCAGCACTGCTGAAGATAGTGAGGACTCACACAGTGGGAAAGGCAGTCTAAGGGTGTGACTTCAGGGTGAGAAGGTGTCCCAGCAAAACTAGAGCCAGAAAGACCTGTGTGTGTGTGTGTGTGTGTGTGTGTGTGTGTGTGTGTGTGTGTGTGTGTGTGTGTACCCATAAACACATGCATATATGCTCAAGATCAGAAGAGCACATCGAGAGTCCTTCTCTGTCACTCTTCACTTTATTCCCTCCAGACGGGGTCTCTCAATGAACCTGGAACTAGGTTTACTGCCAGAAAGCCACGTGATCTCATAGCTTGGAAGTTATAGACACACACAGGACCATACCAGTTCTTTTGTTTGTTTGTTTGTTTGTTTGTTTGTTTTACAGGAGGGGACTGTTCTGGGGATTTGAACTCAGATCTACATGGTTATGCAGCAAGCATTGTTACCCGTGGATCCGTCTCCCCAGCCCACCCAGGCAAGTGGTTGCTTCAGCAGCACCTTTCTG
The DNA here is from genome assembly GCF_003668045.3 of Cricetulus griseus. NCBI lineage: Eukaryota > Metazoa > Chordata > Mammalia > Rodentia > Cricetidae > Cricetulus > Cricetulus griseus. Next base: position 65,742,462 of record NC_048596.1, read on the forward strand.
ACATATCTTAATTGTCACATGGAGGTGACCTGAGAAAATGCCAGCTCCAAAACAAGAGACTGAAGCGTGTGGTCATGAGCTGGGAGAAGCTTCAGTGGGCGTGACATTTCATCTTGGAACACAGAGTCACCTCTGCGGAATTATTTCACCAAGAGGCTCATGCCGGAAGTGTAGGATCTACATCTCATGATTCAGCATGAACAAGTGCAGAGGGGACAACTGGCAGCAGCCACTGACTCAGGGGATAGACAGTGTGGCTCAGCACCCAAAGCAGCCTCTGTAGGACTAGCAGGGAAGTCAGACTGAGCAGGAAACCCCAGCTACCAAGGCAGAAAGAAAGAAAGACACCATGCTGAGCTTCTCTGGGAAGAAAGCGCAGGGTGGACCCTTAGCTGCCTGGCCACTCACAAGCAAGTCCTCTGCTCTGGAAGCATCTGGTCACTCACCAGCCACCCCACCCATATCCTAAGCTGTGCGCAGGGCTCAGGTAAAGACTAATGAGAACAATTCTTATTCTTGAACAGAGATCAGATCTGAATATCTGAGCTCTTCATCTAAACTGCTGTAGCCCAGGGAAGGTGATGATTGTGACAGAGGGCTGATAGAGTTTTAGAGGTCACCGGGAAAGATAATGGAGTCTGGGTGATGTAGCTTCAGGAAGTCCTTGGCCTTACAGCTGAGCCCTCGGCCACTGGAGCTGATTCTAGGCATCAGGGGGTGTTGCAATGAGTTTCTGAAGTACAATGCCTTGCAGCTTTTGAGCACGAAACAGTTTTAGCACCTCTCTATGAAGGTGTGATCCTGCATTGAGATGTGCCTGCTGCCTTCTCATGTCCCCTAAACAATTGATTTGGAAGTCCAGGGCCAAGTCACTGATGCTAAACAGTGCTTTTCCATGTCACCCCCAGGTCAAAACTCTGTCGTGACTCTGCATTCAGAGTTGTTTTACAAATCGTCAGACCTGGGGAACATCTCAGACAAAAAGTGGGACTTCTGCTCAGAAGGCGTGAGGACTGTCAAAACATAAGTCCCCTAAGAACCCAGAGGATAACCATAGAAAGACTGGAGTGCACACAGGGCCAGACCTGTGTCTACATCTTAGAAGGCTGTAAGTCTGAAGAGTTCTGTGTCCTCTGTATCTAAAGAGGACATTGCCACATGGGAAACTTACAGAGGGCCAAGGAGAGCCAGGATAGTATTGGGGTTGCTGATGTGAAAGACTTGGCCCAGAAGATTCTGCAGAAGCTAGACCCCAGAGGGGCAGTGTGGTGCCTTCTCTTTGAAGCTCTTCAAACATGGGAAGACCCCAGAGAACCAGACAATTCCCTCACTGAGAGCCCCTTCCTGGGTGAGTCTATATTGTGTCATGTAGAGACGTGAAACTAACCATCACACCCACAGACCTAAAATATTTACACGGAGGACAGCTCTTCACCTTGAGTTCCAGGAAATGAACTGCTAACAACAGTGGGCTCGTAGGTGCTGCCTGACTGAGGGATTGTGTGACAGCTGAAGGTAATTCACTGAGCGTGTTTACCAAACCCTTGTCACATCCTATGTCTGATCAGTCACAGCTACTGATGAGAAGGAAGTGGAGAACAGCATACAGGGAACAGCAGTTATGGGAGCATGTGGGAAGGCTCCATGGAAGAGCTGATGTCTGAGAGGAAATACCAAGGATAAGTTGTCATTAACTAGGAGCCTTGGTTGCAGAGGTTGGGGATGCTGTATTAAAATCAAAAGATACAGTAACCATAGTGCTTCAAAACAACCTCAGCACTGCTGGAGAGATGGCCTTGAGAGAAGATGCTGGGGTAGGAACAGTGGTATGGATCTTTAATCCCAGCACTTGGGAAGCAGGAGCAAGTAGATATGTTAGATCAAGGGCAGCTTGGTCTACATAGTAAGACCCTGCCTTAAAAAAGCAGAATAGGGAGGGGAGGGCAGGGGGACAAGAGATGGGAGGGGAAGGTTGAGGAGGGGAGGGCAGGGGAAGAGGTATAGTAGGTAGCCATTCAGAGGCAACAGAGTCAAAGCATGTGGGGTCTATCCTCTGACCAGCAGGAATTCAGAAAGGTTGAAGGTTATTGATACAATAAGGCTTATACAATCAGGCTCAGAAATGTTCTGACTGCTGTGGGAGACATCAGAGAGCAGGAGTAGAGGTGGGGGACCTGTGAGAAGCTACTAAGATCATCTGGGAGACAGACAAAAGTGGTCCAGATGAGGACTGTGCAGTGAGGACCAAGAACTGAGGGATATCGTGTCAGAAGATCCCAGGTGGGATGGATAAAGGAGGGACATTGAAAACAAGCCCCAGTTTCCTTCCTCAGGCAAGCGGATGCTGGCGTGTCACTCTCCAAAAATAAAGGATACAGATGATCAGGCTGGGCAAGGACAAATCAAGAACAGGAAGTGGGTGGGACCATGGTGTTGGGGGCAGGAAGAAGAGGCCACACCATCAAGTTAGCCGACAGTGGGGCAGTAAAGGCTGTGGTGATGGCATGGGCAGGACTAGGAAGCAATGAAAGATGGTGCGAACTGTTGGAAAAAGGGGATGTGATACCAGCCATACTTCAGACACTGGCTGTAACCCTAATCCTAATCAGTATTCCACTTCTACTTCCCTCTCAGATTCCTGATGTTCGGATGAGCCAGCTTCCTGTTTCAACCACCCGCTGCCATGCTCCCCATCGCTACTGACTTAACCCTCTGGAACTGTTAGCCAAAATGAACTTTCTTCTTTAAGTTGCTTCTAGTCATGACATTTCATCACAGAAAAGTACCTAATAATCCAGGTCATAACAAAACCCAACTGAACTAACTAGGAGTAGGATGAGCCTGAGAACACCTGAGCCCTTCAGCCCCTATTCCCCAGCTTTATCCATTAACAGTGTAATAGTAACATTATATGGGATGAAGATTGCCATGCTGCGGTCAGGGATTGGTGTATTAAAGTACATAATGATGTGAATTGCTTCTCCTCCCACCTCTGCAGAGGTTTCTACGAATGTTTGCCTTGTCTCCTCTGTTGACAAAGAAAAATTTTAAACCTATAAACACAAAGGAAGGTGTAGGGGAAGCTGTAGCCACGCCTTCTTAGGGGCTGGCTACAGGAGTACCTGAGGGCTTGTGAGGGCGTGGTCAGAGTGAGTAGGGGGACTGTTTTCGGTTTCGGTTTCTCTTTGCTTCTTGCTGTACAGACTACCACCGGCTGGCTGGTTCGCTCTGTAAGTAAGGCTTTTCCCTATTAAATGCCCTTATATTTCTACCTGACTCCGTATTGGTAATTACCTACTATAGGAAGGAGCTGAGGTAGGGACTAGGTCACCCTTCTTTGAAGATAAGACATAACTATGCGCCTCTTATGGCTTGTTTTCATCTGCAGTCTGTTTAAAAGTGATGCTCAGACCCCCTCCAACAGGACAGAGAGAGTGCTTTCATAGATAGCATCACACTGGTACATAAAATAAATGGAATGGCTTTTTAGTTGGGTTGGTGAATCCTTGTTTGGGAGTTTGTTTTAATTAGTTCAAGCTCTAGCTACCTAAGTCATAGTAGAATAAATAAATAAATCACACTTGTTTGTGAGGAAGAAGAGGAAGAAGATGAGGAGGAAACAAGGAGGAGGAGGAGCAATAGAACGAGGAGGACGTTCAGCCACTAGCTGAGAACTAAAGAGGACATTCTATTTTTTCCCAGAATCTTTAAGCCATTCTAGTTTGACAGGAATTATTTTATCGTCAACAGATTTGTTACAGATTTATGAACCATTTTAACCTCTCTCTGCTGTACTGGAAACGTTTTCTGGGAAGGCACTGGAAGAGATTGTACAAAGCACTTGGACTTGTGGCAGCTCTCCCATCATCCCTGGAGAGTTCCCAGGAGGACTCAGCTCTCCACCAAACTTCCCCAGAGCCATGCCTCTGGTCTGTGGACGGCAGCAGATTCAGGACGTTTGTAAGTCATCTTTATAATACGAAAACAGAGCTCATTCATGCCCACTGACCTATGAAAGTGAAAGAAGTGATGTGCCCACATTTTTAAAAGGGAAAGGAATAAAGTTTTCTTTATGGAAATATATTGTAAGCACTTTGTATTCCAGCACTGATCAAACACCCCAAAATGATTAGCTGATGTACTTTTCTTAACCAAAATTCACCACTGACATTCCATAGAGGGCAGAGCTGCATCAATTAGAAACTGCAAGAAGGAGAAGTGCCAGTGCTTCAGTTGTAGATTCTACGGTGTCATAGACTAGTAATCTTTCCAGAGAGTTTCAGAACCCAGAGAAAGGATTTCACTCCCTGCTAGCACTTTCCTTGCACAGTGAGTGGAAACATTTGCTTTCGTGCACAAATGTCATCATTTCACTGGAGCATAGGGAACATAGAAAAAAATCATTTAGCCAAAACCTACTGTCTTTTTCCCATGGAACTACATGTCTTCATTCAAGTTTTCAAGCAATGATTAGATACCTTATGTATACCATACCTCTGATCCTATCTTTTCAGGACAGAATTAAACCAATGAGGCTCCGGGGACCCAACCAGGTGTCTGCAGATTTTCTGTGTTAGATCTACACGCAGAAAGACCATAGCAAATGAAAACAAATTCTTCATTTACAAAAAAAGCCCTAACATTACAAGAAGCATAAAGAAGGGCAAAATACAATCATTGTCTCAGATTTTAAGAATGTAAAAAGAATTGTGTTCATGCAATATTCAAAGAAATAGTAAGTATTCTTTCTTAAGAAAATATCATGCATTTGGTTGTAAGGGGCACATGAAAACTGTAGGTCTTGATCCACTTCCTTGTGAACCCAAAACTGCTCTAAAATGAAACCCCGATGTCTTGTATATGGTATAAAACAGGACTTGATGAAATTAGTTAAATCCTAAACAATGAGGGATTTAAGTGCACCGTGTCCCTGCCCTTGCAAATATTTATCTATCTCATCACTGGTAAGAAGATAGGGGTGTCTGGGAAAGATGGGAGTCATCTCCTTCATCTCTGCCCAGTAGACTGCTCATGAAGCTGGCAGAGAACAGCCTGGCAGGGCATGGGTTAGAAATGTTTCTTGTCACACATCTGGGGCAAGTCTGAATCCATCCTAGCACAGAACTGACACTGTGCTTTGATCAAAACACTAGCTAATTCAGGAATTTCTCTATAGAACACAAGCCTGAACAAAGAAAATGCCAACCACTCTGACATTACAGCCAGTGACCTTGGAGGTTTGTTCCTCCACATTTCCATGTAACTGCTGGATGTTGAGTGCAGGGCTTAGCCCTGGACAGGCAACAGGGCAAGGGACTAGCCAGTCTGGGAAGCAGGGAAGGGACTCCAATCACAGTAATGGGAGTGAATGTTGCCAGGACTTGGAGACGATTTGGGGCAATTATTTCCTATGCTGAAGGTCAGGAAGACTTTATAGAGATGAGGTTTGATTTCATCTTTGAAAGGAGCCTGGAGCCCAGGAATAGCACAGACAAAGACAGGTGATTTTTATGATTAGAGTCATACACATATGATATTTACAGTTTTGTATGTTTATATCCAATCACACAATGAAATAAATGAATATACACACATATAAATAAAATCTATTATTTAGGAATATTTATGGGTTAGGCAATGCTTTTTTAACTTTTGAGAACTTTTTTTTTTGCTTGTTTTGTTTTTATTAGTTCAAATTAGTAACAAGCTTGCTTCACATGTCAATCCCTTCTCCCTCTCCCTCTCCTCCCCCTCAACATCCCACCTGCCCCTAGCCATCCCCCCTCCACTCCCCAGGCAGGGTAAGGCCCTCAAAAGGGGCTCCCCAAAGTCTACCACATCATCCTGGGCCAGTAGGCAAAATTTTTTTAAATAGTTTTAGAATGTTTAGGTTAGTTTCTCAGACCACAAGATGATAAAATTGCAAATGCCTAATAATAAAAATTCAACCAGGAAATTAAAGTGTTTCCACCCTATAGATAAGATCTGAGACAAGGGAAACCCAGACTGCAATTACAGAATGATTGCATGGAAACTTGGAATGCAAAGCCCATTCAGTCCAACTCACACTCACATATGTTCTTAATTAGTAAATCAAAAAGCTAGACATATGCATGAATTAGGAATATGCTTACTATTCACTAAAAAAGTAGGAAGTTTTGAGGGTGATGAGTGAGCACCCTGGGGAAGCCACGGTAACAAAATTAAGCTACAATAATGAGACTAGAATGTATAGAAAACAAAGCTCAAAGCCATGTGAGGTAGTACACAACTTAGTCCCAATTTTTGTGAGGCTAAGGCAGAGGAGTGCCATGAGTTCAAGGCCAGCCAGTGTTAACAGATCAAGACTTTGTCTTGTGTCAAAAACCAACCAACCAAACAAAAACAAACAGCAGTGGCAGTAGCAGCAACAAAACAACAACAAAATCAGCAGGACAGAACTTTCTAGAAAACCTAAGCTAGAAAGGGGATCAACAAGGAAACCATATCCCAGTGAAGCCCAAGAACAAATGCACAGTCATTACAAATGCATGTTGTAAAGAATCCTACCATGGGACTTTAAAGCGTGAATGAAATGAGCCATTCTCCAGGAAAGCACACAGAAATCAAAGTCAGCTCAGAAGGAAGCGGGAGGCTCAAGGAAGTCAAAACAATTACTACATCTGCCAAGCTTCAACCCAAATGATCTGGGGGCAAATTTTAAATCTATAAAGGATTCATCTCCAAAGTTCAACAGGAAAGCCCGCCCTGTTCCAAATAGGCTCCCTGAGTCCTGCCGACATCCCAAGTTTCTGTGTGATTTTAAGTATTCACGATCAGAGGAAAACAAGAAAAATATCCCCACTTATTTTTCCAGCATAATAGAGTCACATTAATCATCACTACATGGAGAACCATGACCACATTGAGTGTCCTTAAATGACTACCACTCATTATCACCCAAGGCCTGTGGGTCAGAACTCAGGAGGGACTTGTGGGCAGTCCTCCCTTGGAGCTAACTCAAGGCTGTAGCTCTGTTCTCTGGGCCATTGGCAGAGCTCCATTCATGCCTAGCTTCTTGCCTCAGGTTTTTACCATATAAGCTTCCCATAGGCTGTTGCTTGAGTCCCCTCATGACGTGGTAGTTGACTTTTCCAAGGATGAGGAATATGAAAAAGAACCCGGGGTTGGTCACAGTGGTTTTAAGACCTAGGCTGAGCAATCCCTTACATCATTAATTAAAGGACAATCACTTAGCCCTGTCCAAACTCAAGGGGTGATTTTTAAAAGTCTAGCTGTTAAAGGAAGGTCTATCAAATAAATACTCATGGGTATATTTCAATTATTTAAAAATTTCATACATATAAAAATGTATTGATCATATCCACCCCCACTTTCCCATCCCAGGTCCTCCCAATCCCTCCACCATGCCCCCCAAGCTTCATATCATAATTCTTTTAACCCCCTCCAGTCCAATTAGAGCCATTCATATGTGCCTGAGTGCAGGGCCATCCACTGAAGCATGGGCAATTTACCATCCCTGAAGAACACTAAGACTTTTCCTCTCCTAGCAGCCATCAACCACAAATAGCCCCTCTCCAGGGGTGGGATATTTTGTGTCTGTCCCCATCAATGCTGGGAGTTTGGTTTGATTTTGTTCAGGCTTCCACAGCCACTGTGAATTCATGAGTATAGTGGCCCTGTCGTGTCCAAAAAGACACTTCCACAGAAGTCCTCTGCAACCTCTGCCACTCATTCTGCTCCCAGTGACATGACAGAGTGTGATACAGACATCCCATTTGTGGCTGAGCACTCCATAGCCAATTAACTTATTCTCTGCATTTTGACTAGATATGTCAAAATAACCACTGTAATAACCACTGCCCACTGGGGGAGGGGGAGCTTCTCTGATAAGAACAGAATGATGAGGACGATGGATGTATTTCCAAACCCCAGCATAGCCTACTGATTGACTGCAAATTACCTGCCTTTCACACCCACCCTACTCCACCATCTGTTCTTTACAACATCAGTGAGCATTCCAGGCTGTTTTCCTTGAGTCGTCATGGAAGGAGGCTCCTTGGATGTAACTTTCAGCACATCTCAAACACCCTTTCTTTTGATGGAACCTATACACCAACACACGCAATAGAAGGAGCAGACCTAAAACAATCCCTATAGCACTGTTATTTAGAAAGGAAGGTATCCATGTTTAAATCCATCCAGGGAAGCTGTGGATGTCTTATGTGGGACTCCCACCTTGCTTCTGCCTTCGCAACCATACTTCCTTTCTCATAACAGGCAATCATGTTCGCACATGTAATATGCTATCCATTTGCTTCCTGGTAGTGGAGCTTGTTGGGGTCTAAAAGTCTCTCCTTCCCCTTTTCTATTGTTTCTGCCATCTTTCACCCAAGCTAGTGGCATTTATGCTTATATTTCTCTTTAAATTTTTATGGGTCTTCTATGGTCTTATTTGAGATTATTAGGCCCAAGTCACAGCCACACATGTTTTTAAGATAAAAATCTCTATTTGGATTTCTGCTAAGTGATATCTCTCTTAAGTGTCCTAAGAATCCTCTTACTGTGTTGATCCATTTTTCTGAGGCATTGTTCTGTCTTTTTCACTGCTACACAAAGGACGGGCTCTGCCCCAATAAGTAGGTCCTCCCCTGCCCATCCTCCAGGGCTATAATCAGGCAGCTTTGTTGGCTCTGTCCCCCTGAAGGCTAGAGTAGTGTGGACTCTGGACTAACCAATGATCCTCTTCCTGACAGATGCTACTCAGGTCTCAGCATTGTGTGTTTTTCCCTGGAGAGCTGGTCTACTAATATGGTCTTAGGACACAGCTTGCTGCCTTCCCGAGAGCTCTGCCTTCATGCTGGGCAGAGTGCACTTAATGATGCAGAGAGTCTCAGGAGGCTGTGCAGGAAGGGACCACTTCTGAGATCAGATACCAGGGAACCCTGGGAGGCCTCTCTGCCTCTGTGAAGCTCAGTGTGAATCCGGCTCAGCATCCCTGAGCTGTTGAGGAGTGCTTCTCTGCCCATATGGGGTGGCTTTCACTGTGGGCTCCCCAGGAGCTCCTACCTTGTGGGGCATGGCTCCAGAAGGCCTGCCACATGGATACAGAGATGGACCTGATGGGCTCTGTAGAAGTCCTATGAAAGAGTTGGAAGCCACAGCTCTGATGGTGGTAGTATTCACAGACCCTGTCTGGCACTGACCAGAACAACCACCTTCTTAAATGCCAGGGTTGGACTCTCCATGGCTCTGTCCAGCCTGCTCTTGCATAGCCAATGTCATGTGCTCAGGCCTTGGAGAAAAGCCCTCTCAGCAAGCACAGTCTGGGATGGACAAAAGGAAAGGACTGAAGGTTGGACCACAACTTGGTTTATGAAATGAAAGGCTCTGGACCATAAGGGCCAGTGTGACTATAGATTTGGGCAGCATCTGAAAGAGATGATTGCTAAAACTCACTCTGTCTGTCTAGGCAGGACAAATACCAACATAGATGTGCTTTAGATTTTAGATTTCATTGCCGAGGAGCTTGGTATCACACTATGAGAAGTTGAGCTGCAGAAGGACTTAGATCTTTCCAAAGTTGTTAGTCTCATGTAAGAGTCACACCATGCTAGAGTTTGATTGGTTGAGACAGTCTTACTATGTAGCCATAAGTATCCTTAGACTTACTATATATGCCCTAAACTCATTATCTTCCTGCTTCAGCCTTGCAAATACTGGGATTATAGGCATGCACCACTCTGTTTGACTGATGATGTTTTTGGCTAATTACAGTTCTTGAGGGTGTAGTACCTAATCTTGACTGCCATCTTGCTTGGATCTGGGATCAACTAAGAGGCGTGCTTCTTCTGCAAGGGTATTTTCAGGAAAGACTGATTAAGGGGAGAAGACAATCTCCCCAAAGTAGTGTTACCTGTTACCTTCATTTCATGCTGCTGAGTGTCTATCCCATCACCCACCATTTTTCATAGCCATTGGAACCCAGATCCTATCAGGCTTCCTTGTGGACCAAAGACCAACAGCTCTCCACAAATCCTTCAAGTCTTCATCACCAGATCAGGACACTGAGGCATCCAGCCTCATGCATGACTGAGCAGCTGCTGGGTTCCTGGCCTCTCAGTGTACAAACGGCCATCACTGGACTTCTCAGCCCTATCGTGTAAGCTACTTTACTAAGCCTCTTTTTATATATACTATGTCTTTATTCTATCCGTCTTATTCTTCTAAAGAGTCCTGACTAATACAGAGAGTCTGTCACATTGTTGGTAATGACAATGGTTTCTCATGCTTTTCCCTCCTCATAATTTAGCACAATGGTTTACCCATACAGTCCATGGGTTGGCTAGTTTCAGCTGCTGTTTAGAGAACCATACTCCTCTCTGTGTCTTTCACCCTCACAGAGTGAGGGCAGGCGTGTGTTGGGTGGGTGGGTGGGGGTAGGCTGTTGCACTTTGAAGCTCTGAGTTCTGTGGGGGCACAGTCTTTGTTGGCCACTCCCTCCCCCAGGGTATCTTGCGAGACATCTCAGAAGGAGCAGTGCTTGGGGCTTCGGTGTACCTTGACATGCATTCCTGCTAAATTGCTTATGATTTTGAGTCTCTACTGAGGAACTGTGTGTCTTGTGTAAAACATGGCCCCCCTTATGGGTGTGTTAACAGAGACCTAGTCTCATAGGAATACATTCTCAGTGAACACTATGACTCGGTAATGGCTAAGTGAGTCTCTAGGATTTCAGGAGGATACGTGTTCCACGATGTGCAGGACACTTGTCCAGATACTTTGAGGGACTCACTGACATGCTCAGAGCTCTGCAGGTAAGTGGGAAAATCATAGGATTTCAGAGGTCTTAGACATCCATGTCCCATCTCAGATAATAGCAGCCCCACCCCAGACATCTTGCAAAGACAGGTACTTTCCATGCATCCAAGCCTCTTTCATAAGAGAGCACACCCACCCACACAAGACTGAAGGCAGGCAACCAGTCACTTCCAATTACACCACGCCATCACGTAACAGTCTTTGTCAGGTAGAAGAAGAGCAGTGGAGGCAAGGCCGGTCTATGGAGAAAATTGTTTCTTTTGTGTGACTGTGACCTGGAGAATAAGGAACCATTCCAGGAAGATACAGAATGATGGGTTAGCAGGCACTGTCAGAGCTTGGCCACAGCTGCCAATGCCCTTGAGGGAGGCTGCCATCCTTCTATCAGTCTCCTACCAGCTCCTATCCACGAGAAAACTGCTATCCTACTCCAGGACCCTCCCCTCTTAATAATGGCAAGGGAGGGGAGGCCATCCTGAACTAGAGACTCTGTCTCAAGAAGAAAAGGACAAAGAGGAAGAAGAAGGTAAGAAGAAAGAGGAGGAAAGGAGAAGGACGAGGCTGAGGAGGAAGAGGAGGAAACCAAAATCCAAAATCAAATATTTGCATGCACTAGGTAAGTCGAAAAGCTAGAATTCTGACTTGTACAGTCATGACCACTGTACCACAGGCAAGGACTTCTCTGCTTCCCACCTTCTCCAGCACCTAGAGAAAGAGGCATGTGTTGAACAAACAAGCAAGGTCAGGTCCAGCCACATGATAGAGGACTCTGTGCCTGCCTGGGCTTGTCATCAGCCTGTAAAACGTCACAGCCACCTGCCACTCAAACTTTCCAGGACTTGTACTCTCCTCACAAAGTGAGAAGGAAATATGTTGTTCCTCTTATGTATTCATGACAGTTGTGAGAATCCAACTAGGTAATCGATGTGTTAAATATTTTGGAAAGTATAGAGATCCATGTTAAAAAATAAATATTCTCTTTCAGACACTAATAGCTTGCCAACATTATGCTTTTCTTGGCGCATCGGTAAGTGGCTCCAGGAAGTTGATGAGAGAAATTTAAGGTTTGGTTAGGATTTTTCTACCTTGTTCCACCTCCCTTCTCCTCTCTGCCCAGCAGGAAAAAGTATGGGGCAGGGTGAGAATTAGCCTTTCCAGAGAGAAGCAAGCCTGGACACTTGGTGGGCACTGGCTGGGGCTTGCCTTCCTTGTCTACTTCTTCTCTAACTCCGTACACCAGACAGCAGGCTACACTGGATGTGTGAATTAGGTGAGGACTGTGAACTCGGTACGCCTTTTGCTCCATTACTCTCTCCCCTCCTTCCCTTTCTGTCTAAGTTCCCCTCTTCTCTGCCTTCTTACATTTCTGTCAATCCTACGTCCTTGATGGACTGGTGTGTGATAATGAGTTCTCCTAGAGAACTGTTGGTTGGATGCATCAGCACTGACTATAGAAGCCTAGTGACCTTGTTGGCACAGGTACCTGCACTGAAGCAGCTTCCTGAGTGCCTGTTGCTACTTCTACACCTTCCTGAACTGGGGCCTGCATCAGGTGTGGGTAAGTTCTTGCAACATGATTGACTGCAAAGTGCTTTCATGAAAACTACTTCCTCTCACACTCCAAATACCTTAGAGACAACAGGGGTGGTGGATGTTACGGTGATGATGGTGATGGGCTTGGTGGTGGTGATGGTGGTGGCTGTAGTCAGATGCAATGGTGGTGGATGAGGATGGAGGCAGTGATGATGGTGATGGTCGTGAATATGGTGGTGGTGGTGGTGGTGGTGGTGGTGACGACGAGGATGCTGGGAGTGGTGACAGTGGTGAGGATGGTGGTGATCATGATAGTGATAATGGTGATGAAAACAGTGCTTGGGGTAATTTGGTGACATCAGTGACAGAGGTCAGGATGGTGATGAGAGTAATTATATAATGATGATGGTGTTGAAGGTGACGGCAGTGATGCTGATAGTCATGGTAGTGGCGATGGTGGAGTTGGTAGGAATGAAGGTGGTGTTAACAGTGGTACTGTTGACAGACAGCAACCTGTTTCCTCCTTCTAGTTACTCCTTCCTGATCACCCTTCTCCACCCAAGGAGTGACTAGGGCCAACGTGCCTGCCTTCCACCACTACAACTGTAACCACGATCATCAGGCCCTGCTGTGTATGTGGGAGTGGATACCTTATCTCAGCAGCTACATCTAAGTCCCCTAATCTCTTGTCCTCTTCTGAATCTCTAATATTCTTTCTAGATTTCTAGATGTTCTTGACCCAGGTCTGTTATGTTTTTCGCCTCCTCAAGGCCTGTGCTTATTCTCTGGGGCTTCAGTACCCCTGTTGAGGCTCCTTGTTTTACCATGCATGCTTGCCACTGATGACCACCAAAAACGGCAGGCAGAGGATGTTCTCAGTATATCATGCCACATTCCCTGGACCAGCTATGACTTCGTCACAGCACAGGAGCTCACAGTACCCACCAACTATCTTGTTGTGTTTGCCAGCCATCTCTGAGGCTGCAAGGTTTTGCCTAAGCTGGTGTGAGGCACAATTAATTCTCATACTCAGGAACAGCTCTTAATCACTGGGACTGGAGTCTAGATGTCCCAAACTCACTGTGTGTAGTCAGTAATGTTTTCCTAGGGCCAGAGGATAAGGGTAAAGAAATTATTGATCATGAAATAGGAAGGTGAGCTCAGGTTTGGATAGTTGGACCTTATGTGCTAAAACTATAGTATGTACAGATATATTCTTTCTGCATTAAGGTTGTCCCTGTCCCTGTGAAAGGACCAGGTAGCCTCCCTCTATAATCACATAGCAGTAGGAGGCTACACTACTTCTCTCACAGAAGTGTGAGAATTTGTGGAAAATCCCAAGTATGTTGCCCCAAGTGGAAGGGAAGGAGAAGGGGACTTCTGGCTGGGATTAGGAAAGCAGGGGAAGTGACAGGCACTGAGGCCCTGCTTTTCTGCCATTGCCCTTCCTCTTATGCTTCAATATATATCTCTCTCCCAGAATGGGAACCCTGGTAACTGCTCAGCTCTCTGGGCTCTTCCAGTCTTATTTTATGGGCCTTCAGCTGTGCTGTCAGAGACCTGGGAACTGAGCTGAGACCTGGAAGGAATAGGGGGCCTTTGACAGGGGTGAAGGACAGGAGACACAAGTTAGCCATTCAGAACAAGAAGGGAGTAGTGCAAGGACTAGACAGGATGCCAGTCTGCCTCAGCATACCAGGGCACAGCTGTCGGTCAGAGTATGGCCAAGTTGGAATGGAGAAGACGCTCTCTGCAGAGAATCTCTGCTGTGTCAAAGGGTTCTAAGAACTGTTGCTCCTGTCTGTCTCCTAAATGTATGAGGTCTCTGAAAGCCTGGCTGGTTTTGAATACTTTCTAAAACTCAAATTATTTTTTGAATCCACTTTTCTCAAAGACTCTCTCACCATCAGACTAGTTGAAGACAGCCTGCCTGGATTCAGATGGGGCAAAAACTCCCAGGGAGCCTTGACTCTCCCCCAGCCAAAGTGGGGCAGCCTTGTTGTTAGCCTGCTGAAAGAAAGTGCTACCTACATGTATCCAGAACCTTCTCCCCTAACACACAATGTGGTCATCCATAGCAAGCTGCAAAAGGACTGATATTCTAGTCATTGGCAGACTAGATACTTGGGGCAATTTCTATGTGGTAATACACTTCAGGAGGAACCTAAGATCAGTGACCATCTGTGGCAGTCATAGCCTTGGTTCACACTAACATACTTGTCAGAAAGCAGCCATATCAGGTAGAGGAGCTGGCTTGGGGGTAAAGTGCTTGCTGTGCAAGCATGAGGACATAAGTTCCACCTCCCAGAACCAATGTAAGAAAAAAAAAAAAAAAGGCAGAGTCTGATGCACATACCTGTAATCACAGCATTGGGGAGGTGGAGACAAGTGGATCCTGGGGACTTGCTGGCCAGACAGATATTCTAACTGAGACAGCAAACTCCAGGTTCAGTGAAAGATCTTGTCTCAAAAGAGATAAGATGGAGAGCAATAGAGACATCAAAAAAGGTTCTTCTTGAGTATGCATACACACTCAAAGGCACACACAAAAGCTGCTGCAGCCTGGAGGATTGCTTCATTGTCCTGGCAGAGAAAAGGAAGATGGCAGCCTGGTCTCCAACCTGGAGATGATTGCTGAAAAGTGAGTTGTGCAGAACATCTGTAGGAAAACTGAGAACCTTAAGGGAAGCAAAAGACCTGCCCATTAAATCATCCATTCCTAACACAACATGAGTTCTAAAGATGCCTTCAAACAGAAAGACGGCTGTGTGACCCTGGTAAATTGCATGACCGTTCAGTGCCTTGAGCTTCCAAATACTGTGATGAATAGAGAATCTAAACTTAAGGACACTGCCTGAATCCCAAGAGTCTTTACTTAGAGAAAATTCTGGAATCCATTTTCTACTGTTTAGCATCATGAGCCTCTTCCAGCTGTGGATCCAATTTCCTTCACCTCTGATCACAGCAAACAGTGGGAGGACTCAAGTGTGAATATGTCTAAGAAAGGGACTTTGCCTGAGTTAGGGATTCAAAAGCAACACAGGCCAGGCTGTTTTGACACATCCTTGACTCTGAGCTGTGCAGATCTGTATTCGTGGGAATCAAGATTCACTAGTCTCAGTACAGGTTAAGTGACGTTTATTCGGGGAGAATGGACTTACACAAGAGGCAGGTGACCACCACAGGTTCCAGCTCCAAGGATCCACCCGGGCTGTTCTCTGTGACCTGACAAGGAGCAAGAGAGGGCGCTGGGGTCGGGAACCCCAGATCTAATCTTTCCCTCAGTCATGTTCCAAACTGTGACCACACCCAAATGGGCGTGGTCCATGCTACAGGTGTGGGTGGGGTGGATATCTCACTACAGATCTGGGCCTGGAATTGAACTTTCCAATCACTTCTGTGCAGATCTGTCACAGCCAGGATGTCCAGGCGCCTGGAGACCACACTGGACCAGCCACCAGGCTTTGCATTCCGTTCCCGGCATTCCTCCCTTGAGTCCATATCCAAGGCTATAAAAACTGTGATCCTGACTCCTTCTGCCCACTGGACATCCGGGCTGCCAACTGAGCACTTTCAAGCCATCAAAACCAAAGAAACTGTGCAGTCTTTACTCCAAGGCTAAAAAAATAGGATGCTCATATCGAAAACCACTTATTTCACTAACACTTCAGAAAAACGGGGGGAATGGTTCTGCCGTAGCTTCACCATTATAATTGCTTTGCTTTTATGAAGTTTGCTTTTCATGTGAAAAAGCCTCCGCCAGGCAGTGAAAGCCTACAGATGTTGTCTGTATACCCTGCCGAGAAACCAAAAATATGCAGGTGTTTAAAAATAACCCTGCCTTTTGCAGGTAGCTCCTTATTCAATATTAAGTGTCCCCCTCTCCAACAAGAGTGTGCATAATGCTAAATTAACTGTTAACAAGTATTTTTAAATAGCCTAATTTATGCTAATTCAAAAATATTCCGTTCCCAAACTGATTATTTTTGCCTCCTAAATTGCTGCACCTTTCCATTAGCAGCTGAGGAGTCTGGTGCTGTGAGCCAGCAGCTTCCTGGGTGGTTTTCTGGATTCAGGTGGTTTCTGGGGATGCTTTCCATTGTGGTCACTGTATGGCTCGCTTCAGAAGCCCAGAGTGATAATCAATTTGTGCATTTAGTAGTGGGCTGTGGATACGAACAGCTGGAGCTTCTGGGGGCCGAAGGAATGCTGCCAGTGTGGTGGAGGCAGAAGGGCACAGCATCATCTATGTGTGTCTTTATCTGTTATTGGCCAGGGCACCCCTGAACATTCTCAGGAGTCCTTTCTCTCATTCTCTGAGCCCCATCCCCAGCTAGAACATGTCTAATTCTATTGGTAGGGACAAAACTTCAAAGCCAACTTGTACCTCTGGGGTTCATTTTTGCTTCCTCTGAGGTGTGGATGCCCAGCTTCAATTAGTGATGGTGGTGATACTAGACTGCCCTTCATGGCCTGCCCTTCCATTTTCTTGTTATTGTCAGAAGAGCACCTTCTGACAAAGCCCTCACCTGGAGTCGTAGTCATTCTTCTTTGAGTTGAATTGAGCCTTTGAATTGAAGTAGCCTCCCCACTCCCCCATGGCCTGGTCTCACCGAATCTCTGCCCATGCTCTAGGCACTCCTTCCCTTCATGCCTCACTCACCTCTTTCTCCTGCTTCTGAAGTATTTCCAGTTCACCCTGACACAGTGCCCTGGATTCTTAGTTCCTTCCACAGCAGTTCAAGGCTCCATTCAAATACTGCAGCTTCAGGGAGCCCAGCTCACCTTCCTTCCCACTCATGAGGATCACAGAGTCTTTATTTCTGGCTTTTTGTATAGAATACCCTCCCTTGAGCACCACCTGTTCTCTCCCAGAGGAACTTCAGAGACAATGTTAGCTCTGCTTACAGCAGGCCAGGAGACTGAAGAGAGTCCCACCTGGCAGGCACCCTGTAAACATTTAACAGAGACGGGAAAGCACCTCTTAACTTTGAGGTCACAAGCTCAGGAAGGGGTTCTGAGTGGAGACTTGGCTGTTAAGAGAACTGTCAGTGGTGGCTTTTCATCTGTGGTTCCAATGACACAGAACCTGAGGACTGCCCTAAGGGAACTTGTTTGTGGATGTGGTTAGGAGACTCTATGAGAGAAGTTGTTGCAAATCCTATCAATTTTCCTGAAGGAAAAAGTTATCTCCAGGTTTTGTGAGTGATAACTCTGTGGTAGGGCACTGTGCATTGCTCTCCCCGAATCATTTGACATAAGCTGTCTGCTGGGTACCACTCTAAACCTCTCCCTGTTGTATGGTTATTCTTCCAATAAGGATAGTTTTATACAAAGCTTCGACATGAACATTAAAGCCAAGAATTCAACGTTGACTGTATTGGTCTGGCTACTTTTCCTTTCCCTGTGATCAAACATCTGACAAGAAGCTACTTAAGGGAGGAAGGCAAGAAGGGAGAGGTGAAAAGAGCCGAGAAAATGAGAGCGAAGGGGGGAGAGGGGAAGGAAGGCAAAGAGAAGGGAGAGAGAAGGAACAAGGGATAAAGAGTGAAGAGAAAGGAGAGATGAGAGAAGAGACAGTAGAGAGAAAGGGGCTGGAAAGAGTGGAGAGAGAATGGGAAAGGAGGGGTATGAGGAAATGGGAGAGAGGAGAAATGACAGGTGAGAGGGGAGAATGTGAAAGAGAAGGGGGAGGAGAAAGGAAAAGGTGGAGAGAGAAGAATGGGGAGAAGGGAGTGAGAGGAGCGGAGAAAGAGAGAAGAGAGGGAGATAGGAAGGTGAGCAGAGTGGAGAAAGTGAGAGAGAAGACACAAAAGAGACGGGAATGGGGAGAGTGGAGGAAAGAGAGAAGGAAGGAGATAGGGACAGAGGGAGAGAGACACAGAGAGAGAGACACACAGAGTGACAGAAACATAGATAAACACACACACACACACACACACACACACACAGAGAGAGAGAGAGAGAGAGAGAGAGAGAGAGAGAGAGAGAGAGAGAGAGAGAGAGAGAGAGTTAGGTTGAGAGAAATAGTTCATAAACTTGCAATGGGCAACTTACTACAAAATCAGGCCAAGGATGTCTGGTCTTAGGACGGGAATTCTTTTTTTCTCCAGCAAGTGTTTTCCTTGTAAGTAGACTGATTTCCTGAGGGCCATCCACATTATCAAGGGACTCTCCCTTTACTAAAAGTCAATTGACTACAGATGCTGATCTTCTCTACAGACCCCTTCTTGGAAACACCTACAGTAGTGCTGAATAATGGATAAGACTCCCTCGGAGAGGACAGTAGGGCATGTCTGTAATCTCAGCAATCAGGAGACTGAGGCCGGAGGTTTGTCTTGAGTTTTGCTTTAGCCCAGGCTACAGTGCAAGGCCCTGTTTCAACAAACAAAGCAAAACGAACTCAATGAAACCCAAACAAACAAGAAAGGCTATATCATACCTTTCATGTCCAGGGCTAAAACAAATTTAGCGAATTTATCAAAATGAGCTTCATGCAGAGTCAAACAGGAGGGCTACTGCCACTCCTTTTCAGGCCTAGGACACTAACTTAGATCTCATGGCAAGTGGCAGGGACAACAGATTATGTAGGTGAGGGGTCAACAGAGTCTGCCAAGTTTAAGACACTTGGGTCAAAGGATTAGAGACCCCATACCCTTCTGAGCACCCCCAACAAGACAGTAGGTGTTTAATGAGTTCTAAAAGGCATGTTGAGAAGACAGAGGGAAAGTTACCAAATAGACTTTTAAAACAAGGAAAATAAAGCAATTAAATCTAGAACTAAAAAGCAAAGGTCGAAAGGCATTAAAGCCACAAAGACCTCTATGAACACGATCTGTGAAGGCCAGTGCCATAGACAATCCAGAGCAGAAGATAATACGATCTGTAAAGAATTAAAGAGATCAAATCTTTGCATGAAAGGATAATCTTAAAATTGATTTTTAAATAATTTCCTTAGATACTAGGTGGCAATCTTCAGGCACCAAGGGTGGTTTTTAAATAGGAAAAAAAGATTTTTCCATTTATAGGATAAAGCTTAGATGCTACCCACTTTGAATAAAGATATGAGGGAAGTGCATATTAAATGGGGTAGTTAAAAGTAAAGGTGGGTTTTTAATAGGCCAGAGAGCATTCTGGAGGGCCAAGGAAATTAAACCAAGATTTAAGTAACTCAGCGAGAGCTAAATGTGGCCCTGAACTTCCTAACGATCAAAGAAAAATAGAACACAAGAGACTCACCTTCCAGTTTTGAGTTTGCATTCAGTGATGCAATAACGACCCCAGAGTGTGTAAATTGAATCTTGGTGCAAAAAAAAAAAAAAATCTTCTTATTCAATAGATATTCATAACCCACACACACAGTATCTGTAGTGGATAATTTAACAACTGTCACCTTGACAAGATCTTGCACCACCCAAGAGAATCTCTGGGCCTGGCTAGAAGGTATTTTCTAGGCTGGGTTAATGGAAATGGGACGGTCCACTCTGAATGTAGGTAGCGGCATCCCATGGCTGGAGTATTAGAGTGAAGAGAAAGAAGAAAGTTTGAACCTCCATTCATCTCTTGGTGCTTTTGAACTACAGATGCCATGTGACCAGCTGCCTCATGCTCTGACTGCCATGCCTTCCACACTGTGATGGACTGAACCTTCAAACTGTGAGCCAAAACTCACCCTTAATCCCCAAGTTCCTCATGCAGGTGTCTGGTCACAACAATGAGATAACAACTAACACAGAACATGTGAAGAAAAATTTTCCATGGGAAATGATGGGGAGGAAAAGAATGTATTAGAGAGGCTCTTTAAAAGGTGACTATGACAATGTTGGGAACCCTGTACCGGAGAAGAGGACCCATCACTGTGTCCAGAGGCTAACCTTCCAGGCAGCCTCATTCCAGAAGTTGGAGAGCTAGAGAACCATGGGCACAGCAGGACATTTCTCCTTGATTAGAGCTTTGGTATACAAGCTAGCCCTGTGGTCTGAGACTGGAATGTTCCAGATATACCCCTACATTAAAGGCTTGGTCTCTGGCCTTTGGTACCATGGGGAAGCAGTAACCAAGTTGGGGCCTAGTAGCATACTCTCAAGTCACTGGAGAATTTTCAAAGGATATCTTGGGCTCTGGGCCCTCCTCTTTCTCTTACCCTTTTGCACCCAGCTGTGAGGTGAAGGGGCCTCCTTCCTCCACTCCTGCCGCAATGTACCATGTTGCCACAGGTCCAAAGTGTCACAGATAATCAATGATGGCCTGAAACCTCAATTGTCACACACACACACACACACACACACACACACACACACACACACACACACACACACACAGAGACACACACACACACACTGCTCATAAGCTTGTGGTGAGGCAAGAAGACATCAAGTGCCCTGCTCTATCACCTTCTTCATCATTTGCTTGAGTTGAAAGAGGAGTCTCTCACTGAATCTAGAGCTGGATGGAGTCAACAGTCCCCAATGACTCTCCTGTCTCTGTCCTCCATACTGCTGGGGTTATAGGGACACATGCTTTTTTTTTTTTTTTTTTATGTGGGTGTTGGAGATTCACGTTGGTGTAGCAAGTGTTCTTACCAACTGAGGCATCTCTCCAGTCCCCCAAACAGCTATATTATACTTAGAAGTTGCTATACATTGTAATAGCTACTACACATGGAAAAGTTGTACTGGGGCATCTTGGCTTCTACAGAGGCCTTCTCCAGGCTGTGATGGTAGATACAGAAGCACTTCATTATAGACTGAACATGTTTTCAAAGGAGGGAATTGAAAGACCTTCACACTGCATGGGGACCCACTGCCATCTAACCTCTTGCATGGTAGATCCTGGAGAAGGCTCTCAAGCACCCAGGCTTCTCAAGCCCAATCACACACATGACAAAGTCATCTCTCAAATTATCAGCAACAGAAGCAGGGGAGAAAGAAGCACCGGACATGTAGCTGGTAGCCCTCAGGTCCAGCTGGGGAATGAAGTGTGGGAGTGTGAAACTCTGATGTAGGCTATGAGGACATGTTCATGAATGGGCATTTTGGTGTAGACTGTGAGGACATGTTCATGGATGGGCATTTTCTACCTGGGTTCCAAACCAGAAGCAATGAAACGGTGATGATTCAAAATTTTAAGTATAAGCATACATATTTAGAAGGCACTTTAACAACATGGCCATTTAGCAAAGTAACAATAGTAGGTTCTATGATTGGACCTATGACTTCCCCAGCCATGTGACCTGGACCTGGAACTATTTGTGCTCATATCCATAGACTGCTCTCCGGTCAGAGAAGCTTCCTTTTGCACTGGACAGCAGCCAATTCAGAGCCACTTAACTTATCAAAGTGCTACAAATAAAAGACCGAGCGCTCAACCCTAAGTGGGCCATCTACACTAGCTTTCCACCCTCCAAAGGACGGCTCAGGGAACATCGCATAAGAGGAGGTAGAAGGAACTTTTGAGCAGGAGGAGGTAGGGGTGGTGCTGTGAAACACTGTCCTCAGGACCTGACACAGCTGATGCAGCCATGAGCTCACAGAGCTGTGGTTACCTGCACTAGATCAAGCCAGTTAAAATCCTGGTATGGATGGAGTACATGATCTATCTCCAGGCTCCATCTCTTAATGAGAAGCTACTGGGATGGGGAATAATAATTTTTTGAGGCTGTGGCCACTGTTAGATTTCCCATGCTCCTGTGAATGGCATCTGCCAGCAGACTTAGTGTGTCATTTAAAAAAAAAAAGACATTAAGGTGAGCTAGGGGATGTTGAGTTAGGGGATGGTACGTATAGGGGGTTTATAGGCAGGAAATGAGGGGTAGACATGGTTATATTTCACTGTATGCATACATGAGATTCTTGAAAATAAAGAAAAACTTTCAAAAATAAAGAATAATTATGCTTAAGGGCTGAGGAGATGGCTCAGTTGGGGAAGTGTTTGCCACACAAACATGAGGGCCTGTGCTCGAGTCCTAGGACCAATATACAAAAGGCTGGGGGCAGTGAAATGTGCTTATAGTACCAGTTCTGGGGAAGTGAAGGCAAGTAGATCTCGGAGGCTTGCTGGCCAGCCAGTCCAGCTTAATCTTACAGAGTTACTGCGTGCTCTTAGCAATGTGTAGACCTCCAAGATATGCCCAGTGGACGACAGCGTGGACCTCTCCAGTCTTCCCCAAGTCTCTGAATAAAGTGTTTTGACTCCAAAAACAAAAATCAAAAACAAAACCCAAAAACAAAACAGCAAAGTTACTGCATAGCTTCTCATCCGGGTTGACCTCTCTCTGGGCTTAAGGTTTACTTCTGACACCTAGGTTCATGTACATGAATGGACATATGAGGGCACACACATGTGTGCACACAGGCATGTGCCCACACACTCACAATTATGTTTGAGGAAGATGGGTAGGTACATATACAAGTGTGTGGTTTTTAGTTTTTTCATTAAGAAAATAGCATCTATATTTTAAGTTAAATGATAAAAGAAGCCAGACACAAGGAGTCCTTTTTAAATAACATTTATTTTTCATTTGTCAGTGATTAACTTTGAATTCTCCTAGAACAAACAGTATCATGATCATAGTGAATAAAAAAATATAGATGATCAAATAAAAATATTAGGTTATACAAAGTTAGTTTTGTTTTTTTTTTTTTAATCATTGTCCACCAACATTTTCAGGACCTTGGGAATCTGAAAAACAATTTAATGTGTGGGATTTAAAAAACAAGTATT
This sequence comes from Cricetulus griseus, assembly GCF_003668045.3. Taxonomy (NCBI): domain Eukaryota; kingdom Metazoa; phylum Chordata; class Mammalia; order Rodentia; family Cricetidae; genus Cricetulus; species Cricetulus griseus. The sequence continues at coordinate 65,765,538 of NC_048596.1, forward strand.
TCCAGCAGTTAAACATGAAGAAGACACACAGGAGCTCATTTTCAGAGGCCCACTGGAGTAAACAAGGGTCACAGACACTCACAGGAGCTCTGAGAACCACCGTATATACAAACTTCTGTACACAATGAGAACACAGAGAAGTCACCCAATTAAAACCACCTCTGGGCCATACTTAAAAAATGAATGAAAATTCACCTTCCTATGCTTTCCATTTGATCCAGTATTCTTAATGGTGTCTCTACTCCATATATTAGTATCTCTTTAGTAACCGAGAGATGTCCCTACTTTAAATTATGCCAAGGGAAACCAAGATCTTCTCAGAAGGGGTACACTTGTTGCTTGATGTCAGCTGAAGTGAAACTCACCACACCAGTTTCACCACAGATGCAGCAAGGAAGGGTTGAGCAGTCAGCCCTTGGGGGTGAGCTAGAGTCTGGGCTTCAGAGGCAGCATGAGGAGGATCCTTGTAAGTTTACTGCATAGCTTCTCATGGTGGGAGTAGGGGTGGGAGAGGAGGGCTGGCCTCATTCCTCCCACTTGGCTAAGCCACATCAGCTAAGCTCTCTGCAAATGAATACAAGTCATTTGGCACAAAGGAGAGGATGTCAGGGCAAGACTGAGGCCATCTGAAAAGCTGACACTCTCAGAGGCTCCAACTTCAAAATAAAATCCAGAGTATGTATGACTGGGCCCCAGTCCCACTGTGCTCTGAGATACTTAGGGTCTCTGGTCCCATGGCTAGGAAGGACTCCTTTCTGGGAAAAGCCATCACACTAAGGTGAGGCATCCCAGGTCCTGGAGGAGGTAATCGGCAGGCACAGTAGATGTAAAAGGGAGGGTAGCTTTCTCAACCCAGTGTATTCACTGCACGATCCCGGAGTCCACTGAGGTCTGCTTTCGGGTCGTCTTCGGCGGGGGAGGAGGTGGCGTTTTGCTGGGCAGTGGAGGTGGCTGTTGCTAGGAAACAGGAGTATGAAGAAGCTGTCATGTTACTGGTATCCTCAGAGAAGCACCAATTTTTGTTGTTTGTTTATTTTTCTGGGGGTCTTACTTGGCATAGCAGTGGGAAGTTAGTCTGAACACTTAAAATGGGAACTGCTCCCCTCCCCCATGACGTGGCTCCATCCTGCCTGGCTTAGAGCCAGCATCCCTGCAGCCATGGGGTTTTTTGACATCTGTGTCTATGTACATGGTGAATGATCCCCTGAGAGGCATCACTATTTGTGGTTTTAGATTCAGGTGTCATCGACCTAGCAACAGATCTGTGTCCAGAGAAAAGGCTCTCTCCAGGGTGTGATGAGAGACTCTCCCTTGCCTTCTCAACTAACAGCCCAGGCCAGCAAGCTTTCTCTGGAATGTAATGTTTTACAATTTGTGAGTTACTCATGGCTCTCACTCAGGCTGGAAAGCAGCCAAAACCTGGACCAGTAGAAGCTGTGGTCATAGCTGTGGGTAAAGGAAACTTCATTAACAAAAGCAAGGGACCGGCTGGATTGGTCCATAGGCAACAAAGTGCCTTGAGATCTTGGTATGGTTTCACTGTAAAGCTCCCCTCCCTAACAGGCTCATGTGTTTGAAGACCTTGATTTTTGACCCCAGCACCATTGTGGAGTGGGGTGGGGTGTTGTGTCAACCCTTGGCAAAGACTTGCTAGAAAAAGGGGGTTGCTAGTAGCAGGGAGGCCTTGAGGCTTATCTCCAGGTTCTCTCATCCATCTGCTCCCTGTTTAGGTGGGATAGGAGAAAGCATCTCCACAAGCTCCAGTCACTTCAGGGCTGCCTGTCATGATGCCTTCCCCTCCACAATAGACTGTAAGCCCTCAAACAGTGAGCCAAACAACCCTTCCCTCCCTCTGTTTCTCAGCACACATCATGGAGATTAGAAAACTAACAAATGGAATATATCTTCTAAAGGAGAAAATGAACACACAGCTACAAAGCTGGCAGAAAAACCACGTACCATGCTGGCTGCGAATGACTCGGGTGGCCACTGCCCTACTGCTCTCAGGACCCTCATGACTGCCATAGACACTGACAAGAGATACCGGGGAGATGTGACTCTATCACCCAAGGGCACAGTGAGCGAGCAGATAAAGAAACTGTCACCCCAGGGGAGGTGGGAGCCCACTGCAGGCAGAAGTCTCAAGAACTGTTCAAGAGCCACCATGTAATGTAAGGGCAAGTGTCACAATTTCTTGGAGTGTGGCTGAATGTAAGAGAAGCTCTCAAGGACAGAACTATGACACAGGTGTCTCTTACCCACTGCCACACCTGATCCTGGTTCACTGATGGGTAAATTCACTATCACCCTAGTGCTGACTACAGAGGGCAGGAGATCATCTGGCCTTGGGAACTGGCTCAGTTATGAAGGGCTTGCCACACAAGCATAGGGACCTGAGTGCAGATCCTAGAACCAATGTAAAAAAGCAGGCACAGTAGCACAGGCCTCTAACCCCTGCCTGATTGACAGGAGGATTCGTGGGCTTTGCTGGCCATCCAGTCTAGCCCAATCAGTGAGATTCAGATTTGGTGGGAGACCTGTCTCAAAAAATAAAATGGAGAGCCATTAAGGAAGACACCAGATGTCAACCTTTGGCTTCCTCATGGATATGTAAATGTCCACTTGCACATACACACACATATATGAACACCCCCCCCCAAAGGAAAGTAAAGAGTACATTTGTAAGTCTTTTTAAGGTTCATATGAACTGTGAAAAAAAACAACAACATGGATTTGATGGCCTGAAAATATCCATTATAGTTGTGTTTATAGGTAAAAGTTACGGTGATATCCAACAGAGAGCAACTATAGTCAGGACCAACACAGTCTGAGGAAAATACAGTGTTAGATGCCAGAGGTGCCTTTAATACCAAGCAGGAGATTGTTGGGTTTATCACCATTAAGCAAAATTATAGCTCACATGACTGGCCATACGAGCCATTCTGAAATGAATGACAGCTTAAAATGGCAACAACCAGAGATAGAGTCACCGACAAGCCCGAGGCCGATCGATGAGAATGACGGGAGGCTATCGATCACCTCCTACAGCAGATGAACGATCATTATCCAAAAACGGCTCTTAAGACCTGTGCAGAGGGAGGCACCTGAGAAGATGCCTTAACTAATTACGACACACTAACCACCAGCCTGTCACCCAAACTTGAGCTCAGGCTGCAAATTAAACCAGAAACAAATCGCAAAGAGAGTTGGGTAATTAATCTAATTGAATTTACAGCAGCTTTATAAACAGAACTGCAGCTAGGGCATGTCGGTCCTTTACTTAATCACAAGTGGCACTGACAACTTAGGATGATGGATCTGTCACCCCTGTGTGGATGTGTGACAGAAATGGACTTGTTCACACTTCCAAGTACAGAGTTTTCCGATTATAAGAGGACCTGGGGACATTTTTGATTTTCTAATAAAATAAGGATATAATCAACCGATTAGGATGTAACACCCTAAGGAAGTGAAGGTTCCCCTTCCCTGGGGTTCCTTGAGTCTCCTTTTGTGCTGGAGAGGTCAAGTTCACATTTCAGTAGCTTCCTGAGCCCTCTAGCCTTATAGAATACTCCCTTCTCCAGGGCCAGCTGGCCAGTTGGTATCTCTAGGGAGATTTATTCCTTCATAAATGATACTTGGGCTTCAGAAGAACCACCTGTCCTTTGCATGCCAGAGAAAAGGTCTGACGGTTTGTTTAGTTTCTTACAGGAACAACCAAATGCACAGTTACCAAGCACTTCTGTATGTGCATGTGTGTGCACATGCCTGTATGTATGTATTCAAACATATGCTACTACAAATGTATGTTTATGAACATGCATGTGGCAGCCAGAGGTCAACATCAGGCATCTTCCTAAGTCACTCTCCACCTTATTTATTTGAGAGGAGATCTTTCACTGAATCTGGAGCTCACCAGTTTGGTTAGCATGACTGGCCAGTGAGCTTCAGGGCCCTTCCTGTGTGCCCAGCACTAGCTAGGAGAACAGGTGCCTGCCAAAATGTCTGGCATTTATACATGGGTTCTGGTGCATTAAACTCAGTTTATATTACTTCCATGACAAGCATTTTACCTACTGAGCCATCACCCCAACCCTCCCTCACTGCTTTCACAAGGGAAGAAAAGAAGTTTGCAGAGCACCCAGTAAAAAGCCTCTTGAAGAAGGAAAAAAAATGGCATGAAGAATTTATTTTTACTATGACTAAAGGAAAACAAAATCTCTGTGCCTTGTAGTAGCCACCAGTCAATTTCACATCATCAGGGCTTTCAGGGGGCTCTGGTGGCCACAACATTATGTTATAGGGGCTGAACAGCAAAAAGTATGTATGACCAGCTGTACAAACAAGGACTAGGGTGTTTTACTCTCCAGCCTGAGCTGATTGAACTTTAAAAGGCAATGAATAATGTGGCCAGGGAGTGGGAACTATGGAGTGGACAATTCTGCCATGACTGCGTAAATCAGACTTATGCCTCCTCTCTGAGCTTATCTTCTCTACTCATGTCTGAGTTGTAAACAAGCAGATGGGCCGGGGCCACAGGCTGACCTGAGCAATGCATGCCAGCCACAGTGAGGACCCACTGCAGTGTGGTGTGTAGGACTTTTCTCTACTGTTTGCATTAGCAGGCAGGCCCCAGGCAGCTCATCAGGAAGCACATTAGACTTGATTAATGACTTTAAAAACAGTGTCTGGTGGGGACCAGCCTGGGTACTACTGATGGAGAGGGGTTCAGTCTGGCTGCTCCTGAGTACTGCTGGAAAAAGCCAGGCCCAAAACTTGAACCAAGATTTTGGGGGGCGCTTGAGGGCTGACAAAACAGTGAGTCGGGACATGCAGTCTCTGAACCAAAGTGGAGCCCTTCTGTGGACTCTCCGGGCAGCAAGTGCCTGTGGTCACCAGGGATCTGTCAGTGTGACTGCAACATTGCCTAGAGGAACTACAGGGTCAAGATGGTGGGAAACAAAGGAAAGGCCTCCCCTATAGAACAGCACATCATTTTAGTGTAGTCAGACAGACCTCTTGGCAACAACACTGCTGGCAGTTATCAAGAGCTCAAAGATTGGCATTCCCATCAGAAGGACTTTGGACCGAGGGCAGCAATGGGGAAGGCTGAAGCACTGTACAGGAGGCGGGGCTTCCTATAGCTAGAGCTAAGAGGAAGAATCATAGATTGCCCACATCTCAATCCTTACTCCTCAACTCTTTTCTCAAAATCAAATCCAGGTCCAACCTGTGTTGTTTTCTCATGGGTCCAAGGTAAACCCACTGAGACTGGGAAGGTTGGGGGCAGTAACTAAAGACCCAGACCCATGATTGAGATCCCACTTACCCGCTGTGGGGGAGGAGGAGGTGGAGATGTGGGTGAGCCAATCAAATCCTGGTTTTCCATCAGATTTCCATAATCTGCCATGTTGCCTTTGAGGGGCAGAGGGGGTGGGACATCGGCCACATCCATCCCCGTCATGCCGTTCAACTCCAGACCTGAATACAGAGAAATAATTACAAAAGAACCAAAAAGTCTCCTGGGCCTGAAGGCTCTTGGGCTCCCCTGTTTCCCCCTCCTCTACAGAATAGAGAAGAAGGCAAAGAGGAGCAAAGAATACAAAGAGCGGAATTCTCTCCTGGTGGAATGTTCTAGAAAGGAAACTGAGAGTACCCAAGCTTGAAGCAACATACTAATTCACTGTGTAAATACTACCATCCATGAGCCTCCTTTTCTTTGGTGGCATCTACATAGTTGGTGTGACAAGAGAAGCGTGCCACTATGAAAGCCTGACAGGCTTTGTGGTCAGCCTGTCATCATTGTTACTGGGATAGCTCAATAGGTAAAGTGATGGGGCACACAGCCAGCTACGGCCACACACAGCTCACTCACCAGGGCAGTCCCATGAATTATAAGACAGGAAGGGGAAGCAGTTGCTTTCCAGAGTCGGGGGTGGGTGGTGGGTGGGGGTACAATGAGTTCTTAAAGCACAAAAGTGGCCATTTATAAACGGAGGGAGGATCACTAAGGTAGGCTAATTCCATCAGCCTTTGCTGATACTCTTGGAAAAGATGTTTTATCTTACACCAAACAGGAAAATGGACACATTTACTGGTGGGTGCTTTTTGGAGTTTTCTTAAGCGGTTATCTGATAACAGGGAAACAGCAGGGCAGTTGACAAGTGAACCTGGAGGCGCCCCCCCCTGCCCCCCCCCCCCCCCCCGGCATACAGCTGGGAGAGCAGTGGTCCTCAGGAGTGGCACTTAGGTGCCTGGTCATTATGGTAAAGTGGATGTGACATAACACTCCTCAGTTAATCCTCCTGTAGTATGCAAGTCAGCAGGGGTGACAGGCTGACGGTGCTGTGCAACCACCTGTCACCCCTAGTAGAAGTTACTATGCATTAACCAATAACTCTTTCACTGCACATCCCACTAAGCACAGAGCCCCAAGGTCCCAGAACACACTGGCCCCCTGTGGCTCTCAAGACCTCTTTTTGAGACAGGGGCTCTGCTCCCGGGTTGGGTCCTGGCTGAGCTCAGGCACTGAGGGTGGGTTTCTGTTTGAGTCTGCATTTCCCACTACAACCCGAGGGACTCCCCCAGGTGGCAGGTGCTCATCTGTCTTTCAGTCTGCTGTTGGGGAAAGGGTCCTGAACAAAGCACCACGGTCAGGGGGACCTTAAGGAAAAACATTTGAAGTTCCACTTACTGGGTTGAATGCTGAAGCTGAGCTTGGCTCTTGGTGTAACTGGAGGGGGTGTCTGTTGGGAGGACGGTGACGTTGGAGACACAGAGAAGCGCCTTTCGCTTCCAATGACATTGATCACCTGGCTCTTGGGTCTTTGGGGCCGCAGGGGGCTTATCTATGTTGAGGGACAGAAAGAACAAAGATCTATAGGGACTGACTGTGTTTTCCCAAATTCCTGTGCTGAAGACCTAACCCCAGTATCACACGGGCCCACCTGGATGTAGGGGTTTTGCAAAGGATCCAGTTAAGATGCTGTCAGCATGACCCCTAATCCAACAAGACCTTATGAACAAAGGGAGTTTTGGCAGCATGCAAACGGGGAGAATGTCATGGGAAGATAAAGGAGAGGTGGGGTACTGCTGCTGCAAGTCAAAGGACACCAAAGATGGCTAGCCATCCAGGAGAGGTATGGAACAAAATCCCTCACTGCCTGGGCAGCAGGCAACCCCATCCACACTTGATCTTGATCACCTTGCAGCTTCTAGAACTGGTAGAGAACAACTTTCTGTCACCTGAGTTGCTCACAGAGAGTACAGTGCTTTGTTATGGCAACCTGTCCCCACTAACACAGAAATTCATATGAATCCTCAACCCAGCCTTTGGGGATGGGCTGGCCTGGAACTTGCTATAGACCCAAGGATGACTTTGAACTTCTGATCCTGATTGTCTCCTCCTCCTGGAGGCTGGAGTTCCAAGTGTGCACCGCCATTTGGGAGTTTATGAGCTGCTGGGGATTGAACCCAGGGCCTCATGCATGCTAGGCAAGCACTCTACTCTCCAAGCTTTGGTCCCAGTCCTTTGCAGGCTTTTGAACACAATATGGAAGTGAAAGTGTGTAGCTGTAAGCTACTTGTGTACCTAGGAAGAGCACCTAGGGATGCCCCCAAAGAATCCGGAATAGAACAGAGAGCTGGGCGTGGTGGTGCACACCTTCAGTCCCAGCCAGCACTTGGGAGACAGAGGCAGGTGGATCTCTGTGAGTCTACAGAGTGAGTCCCAGGACAGCTAGGGCTACATAGTGAAACCTGAAAGGCAAAACCAAAAACCCCCCAAACAAAAACAAGACACAACCTAAATGAATGAAACAGAAGTCTAAAGGCCTCAGCCGGAAGGCAGGTATTTCCTTCCCCCATCATTTAATTTCTTTGAGCTGTATTATTATCGAGCAGGAGTTTCTTTTCTCTCCTCTTCCTGCTGGTCTTGGGCTTTGGGGCATACTTGACTTTCCCCTACCTGGACCCTTTCCCCTGTTTGTAACATCAGTAAATTTAATTTATATATTTCTTACAGCTTGGCCTCAGATCTTACACATCAGGGAACACCAGCAATTACAAAATATTCTGAGGAAGGATTATTCAGAAATGCTATTAACCTGGTGGAAAAGCAGGAGAGGAGGCTGTCTCCCAGAGGGTCTGGCTTTGGTGTTTCAGCATAATCCTGGGGCATGAGCTGGTTTTGTGGGGGAGGGAATGGCAAGAGCCAGGGGGGGTCTTTGTATCTACCTTAGAAGAGACCCATAAAGCCATCTCAGACTGGAGCTGCTGAAACCAGAAGTGAGGTCCTGAGCAGGGAAGAGGTCCTCTGATAAATGAGCAGCACACAGGCTCAGGCTACACATCAGACCATTCTGTGCAGATGGTGTGGGTGCCACGCCCCGGTACTGCCCCTTCTCTGTGAAAAGGGAGAGTCCCCAGAGCCTTGCTGGGTGAGGTCAGAACTGGCTACAAGCCTGGTTCTCCCGGGAAGATATACTTATGGGCTGGTGCAGAGAGTGGGCTGTAAGGACCTTCTCTCGCTCTCCCTGCTCCTAACACAAAGCTTCAGGAGGATCTCCTGGGGAAATGCAAATGGTAGCCTGGAGGCCCAGCTTTGAGAGGCTCAGCTAAAGGTCAAGATATTGTAATGATGCAAATGAAGAAGGAAGCTGAGCCCAGCCCCAAAGGGAGGGGGAAAATATTGCAGAAGCCAAAAGACCAGTGTAGGTGTATTGAGGGGAAGCCATAGCAACATCAGAGAACACTAGGGGGCGCTAGAGTCAGCATGGCCCACGCAGTGCATATGATGTGCTGTGCCCCACACCTGACCAATGGGTAAGACTCCGTGGCAGCAGCCCTGGCATTCTAAACCTCAGGCACCTTCTGATAGCAAAGTCAAGGTTCTGTCCTCTGACCTTGTGTAGTTTCTGTGATCTGAGATGCCCACATGGTGTTGCACCTGGCCCTGTCATTAGCAGGTGTTGTCCAGGAAGACAATCATCATTGAGAAGGACGAAACTGTACTGTGATGGCTCAGCATCCGCTGTGTCCTAGGATTTGCTCCCACACAGTTCAACTGTGGTCCTGTTGGCTACTTGGCTCTACTTTCCTGAGGTACAGTTTTCATATCTTAAGACAGAGCTTTAACAAAAATGTCTGCAGGACTCTACAGTGCCTGACCCCGAGTAAATATGTCAAAGAAGGAAGCTGAGCCAACCAGTTAGGACTCTGAGGGACCAGAGAGAAGACCTTGGCTTGTGAGGGCATTTGGAAGCACAGCTTTCTGGAACAGTGGGCAGAAAATGAAGAGTGGCTTACCAGTACCTCTCATGTACTGCCTGAGGCCCAGTGCCCAAGCAATTCAAGCCAGCCTTGACCAGTGCTTCCTGGGCCCGATGCCCTTGGCCACCAGTATCTGCACAGGGATACCAGAGCCCAGCTCTAGTGAGAACACATGTCCACAGGCCAAAGAGCCAGTGGCCTTCCTGAGCCATGCCACAGGTCTGGCACCTACATCTGCCTCCCACCTTGAGTCAAGCAGGCGCATATGACTGTTGTCAGTGCTGGAGTGTTCCCTCCGACATGTTTTCGTGTGACTTGTTAAGAAGCATGCCTACTTCAGAATTTTGGTGAAATTCCCTTTATCATAGCCAAAATGGAGCTGTAGCCCAGGGAGACAAGTTCCAGTTGCTTACCAGTCAAGCACTATCCATGTCTAGGGGAGGTGGCTCTAAGATTATGTCACTCTGGACACTAAAGATGCCTGGGTCTCTCTCTGAAACACTCTCTGCCTCATTTCTACACTTTGTGGTGTGCTTCTGGGAAGCCTAGGTCTAAGACTCATCTTGGGATGAGAGCACACTTACATTTACTTTACTTATTTTGTATATGCGTGTGTGTGTGTGTGTGTGTGTGTGTGTGTGTGTCACATGCATGGAGGTCACATGGCAACTTGTGGGAGTTAGTTTTCTTCTATCACATGGATTCTGGAGATCCAACTGAGATCATCAAGTATGGGGCCATCTGACCAGCCCCACATTGAAGGATTATAACCCTCAGGCAAGTGACTATGGCTTAAGAATGCCAGTAGGAGTGGGTAGAGGGGACATTTGCTGCCCATGAGCCATGATTTGTGAAAGAAGTATGCTTCTGTTCTCTGAGGTGCGAGGACATCGGAGGGCTCCAAATCTAACAGAGCTATGAGGAGTCCAGACACGTGAGGGCCCTGCAGGGAACTGACCCATCCAGCCCCTCTGAAAGAGGATGAAGGCCAAGACAGCATGCGTTCTGGGAGAAGAGAGAGCTCAGCTCTGTGTCTCTGACTGTTGGGCTATTTGAGGTCAGAGATGAGAAGACATAGGGCTTTCAAGTTGTTATTTTTTTCCTGAAAATTCAATAAAATCCAACTGACAATCCTCTTGGTTTGATGCAGAGCTAAGGTGGGTCCCAGTCACCCATGCAGACTCCCACCCCCGTTAAATTACCGTTTCAGAAAGGATCACAGCCTCAGACTGCTGCAGGGAGCTGTCAGCGGGCTTGAATTCCTTATCAAATATCTCTTGGTGTTTGCTGTTCCTTTTCTCCTTCTTCTTGTCCTTCTTCTCCTTATCTGGATCGTCCTTGTCCAGCTTGTCCTGGGACCTGGAGTGCATCTTCTTCGGCAGCAGAGGCTCTAGCGCAAATCTAGAAGAAACAGGCATCTGAATCAATGTCTTGACAGGACAGCTACTGCTCTTTATCCAGCTGAGATACGTGAAATCAGGGGTCATGCACCAGGCTCTCTGGTAACCACAGACTTCCACAAGGAAAGGAATGTTTCAGAGATGCATTGTGGCCCATCAGGGATGATGTCACAACAAAGCCGGGCTGGAGAGTCAGTTGGTTAACTGCCTGCATTGCAAATACAAAGACCTAAGCTCGATCCTCAGAACCCACGTGAAAAACCCAAATGTGGTGGTGTGAGCTTGTTTCTGGGTTTGCTCCCCAGCCAGCCTAGCTGAATTAGTGAGCTAGAGTCTGATAAGAGACCCTGTCGTAAAAAAGAATGTAGAGAGATCCTGAGGAACACACTTGATCAGGTCCTTCAGCCTCCATATACACGAGCATAATACAAGATACATGCATGAACACACATGCTACCCACCAAACACAGACGTACATGAATGCATATGTGATATCTATTGGAGATTAAGACTACAGCGTGCAAAAACCCTGATACACACCTGTTGTCTCTCCCAATCTAACAGAGCT